>NW_007579156.1:116310-162449 GCF_000690725.1 Stegastes partitus
CACACACACACACACACACACACACACACACACACACACACACGCACGCACACCCACAGAAACGGCGACTTCTTAACAAGATTCCGAAAAATGGCCTGACAACTACGTTTCAATAAAAGGAGGAAAGGTTGGTGGCGAGTTAGAGAATCTGTTACTAGAAACAGATAGAAATGTCATTTTACTGCACATAAATGCCAGTTTGTGTTTACATATGTGCATCCATACTCTACGTGAAAGTGGATTCCGCTCCACCTACCTACCGCAGCTGAGATGTCGAGTGAAAATCTCACATATGAAACAAAAAAAATCAACAACCAACACATGACCAGTTCGGGCCTCCTTAGTTGGATTCGTGTGTGCCTGGCTCAGGTTGCTAAAGCAAACAGGTCTATGTGTGTGATGAATCTGGCCTCTAATCCACCCAGTGTGTTTGGGTGACACGGGGAGAGAGAACGCAGGAATAAGCAAAGAAATCTAAACAGAGAGACATAGCAAAGGAGAGGTGGGGAGACAGAGGGAGAGAGAAAGAGACAGGTGGGTACCATATGTTGGAGTAATCCGTCAGCACTGACTGAGGTCCATTGTTGACGGCCGAAACGAAACAAACCCCCCCCCTACCCTCTCCTCCTCATCTCCCCCCCATAGATAAACAGCCCCCGGGGCAGACAGTGGGCTGTCCTTGGGGTGGGGGGGAAGGAGCAGGAGGAGGGCAGGGAGTTAGGAAGGGCAAGGGGGAGGCAGGTGGTATCAGATTTCTTCGCTCTTAGACCGAGAAGAAGAGTGCACACACACACACACACACACACACACACACACAAAGGGAGCACAAGTGAGGGTGAGAGAGAAGCTCATTGTTTCACCCGTCCACGACAGAGTCTAAACTAGGCTCGACGAAGCAAGTGATTCAGACGTTTCAGCAGCGTCTGAGGCATAAGATCTCCTCAACACCAAACAACTATCCCCCCTGTCTGCCTCGCCAGCTCAGCGGCTTGGGAAGGGAGGCTCGTAATGCACCTCTCCTCCATCCCTCTATCCGTTCTCTTCCCCAGGAGAGAGCGATGGATAGATAGATTCAGGGCGAAGAGGCAGGAAAGAGCCCGTCACACCCAGCTGCTTCTCTACAGGTCTGCATGCTTTCTGATTTTGGATCAGTGGGAGAAACTGGGTTCAGAAAGACGCAGTGGATCTTCTCTCTTTCCTCTTTTCTCTATCTCCTTTCTGGAGCGCTGTCATTGAAGCTGAAAGCCAAGCTAAAGCTGCGTCGATGTTGCCATCCTCCTGGGTCGCCCCGGTGATCCCTCGTATCCATGTGCACAGTTTCTCCTCACTTTGGCACCAAAAACACCCTCAAACTCCAATAAACCCCCTCTCCCTTTAATTTACCCTCTCTTTCTGGCTTGTTCTGTGCAACGTTACTAGCTTTTGTGGCTCTAAATCTCCCCTTATCTTTGATTCCTTTTCTGTCTCTCCCTAGATACTCAGAGGGAATCATGATCAGAGAGAAGACTAAATTGATGTAACGCAATCTACAAAGCATTTAAGTTTGTTAAAAGGATGATGATGCACAGCACAGCACCAGCTCACCTGCCTTCAGAGGCTGGCCAAGTATTTACACCCACACACACTGTACACAAAGTGAGATTACTGAAAAGGTGACAGTTAGTGGGATTGCAATATGACTTTGGGGCATATGTGAGTGAAGGCTTGGTTACAGCCACAGAGGAATCTCACGTATCAAATACATCACTGTCAGTCACCACAAAAAACGGATTGCTTTCCCAGATCACTCCTTCTTTATTTCGCTCTGTCTATATCACCCGATCTGTCTCCTCGCCATATAATGTATAACTCACAAAAGTTTATCTGGCGTTTCTCCAAGTATTCTGTCTTTTTTGTGCCCTGACCCCTCCCCTCTCATCTCTAGAAATCTGTTACCCATACCCCTTATTCACCACAGTAAATTCTGCGAGCAGATATGGGTTAGACAGAGGCCTAAAATAGATTGTCCAGGCCTACCAATGGAAGCCAAGTCTTGTGAATGCAGCTGTTGGCCTTATGAGGGGACCCTCGCCTTTCCCTCGACTGTCAGACAAAGACTATTACATTGATGGCTAAATGCTAGCTGAAGGTGAAGCCGCATGCACTGCATTTGCATGTAAAATATCTAAGGGGATGGATGAAATAGATTTGTGGCATGTAGATTTATACATTTTTGTACAGTTACTGGAAATCGCTGCAAAGACTGACGGCCTCATAGTTTTCATATTACTGTTGTTGTCATCAAGGACATAGTCTGGGAGATTTTATTCCAACCAAACATTACAGCAGCTGATTTCACTGATGCTCATATTTTCCAGCAGGCATTAAATTTAATAGGAAATTTGCAGGATTTTGTTGGGACAGAAATGTAAGACGCTGTGTTGCACAGAGAGGCGAATGGTTGCTTAGCAGGTCGCAGCAACCACTAGAAGAAAAAAAGTGACTGTAAAAAACAAAGCAAGAACGATATTTTTGTTGTGTTACTCATCGAGTGAATCATGAAATTGTTTATGGCAGATCCAACAACGTAAGAAGGACACAGGGAATGTTATATATATATTGAGGGAAGTTCAGGTTTTTTTGGGGGGGTAAACATATATGTAGAGGGAAGGGGTAGCTTGAACCAAAGCCCTCTAAAGCCTGTCAATTTCACGGTGGGTTACAAATAAACTTTCCTCTGCCAAAGCTTCACCCCTTTTCCTCTGACTCTTCCTCACGTACGCCTTCTCCATTTCTGGTATTAATCAGGTCTTTCCGCCCTCCTTTCACCGGCTTTTCTGACATTTGATTTCGCTCATAAGAGATGTGGACCTCAAACCAGTTGTCCGCTAATATAACCGAGCTTCGGTGGGCGCTTGAATACCTCAATCTGTTTAGGACGCCGCCGAGCTAGAACTATCTGGGACACCTTCGGAACCACCGGCCAGCGGCAATCCTGCTCAGCTATTTAATGTAATGTTTCCGCAATATAAAGGCACCGTTTGAGAGCTGAGGTTTTAAAACGGCTGAAGCAAGCTTCTCTGGGCCCAGACTGACCATTAAAGAGAGGAAAGACCGCATTCAAGAGCCAATGCAATAAAAACTCACAAACTCCAAAAGAACTTCAAAATATGCCGTAATGTTTGAAAACCCTGGCTGATTTTAGATTTTTTTTTTTTTCACATACTATTTTTCACAAAAGGGACCTGTTCTAAACTCCGGGGACCGTGCCGCTTTCCAGATGGTTCTCTTCAGTTCAAAACTGTTTTGTGAAACGAGAAAACCTCTCCCCTTCAACTATGTCCCTGCACTCATCTAATGTTTCTATTGATTCACAGGGGTATACGAATGGTCATAAAAAGGAGCTGACTGAATACCCATGACTGCTTTATATCATGACACAATTCATCATCATACGCACACATCTTGAATTCACACGCAGAGAAAAAAAAAAAGCTCCAGCTTCCTAAGGAGATGTTTTCAGCTTTTATTTTTTTTGCTGTTAAGCAAAGGGAAAGGGCATCAAAAAATAGACAATTAAAGATAATGATGAGGTGAGCAGGGGCAGAAAGAAAGAGGAACTCCCTTCCTGAGAATATAAAAGCAGCTCCGTCTGTACTGTAGGCCTCATCTCAGTCCAGGCGGCTAATTGATGGCAAATAGCTCTACAGCAGTTTCCTTACACACACACACACACACACACACACACACACACAAATACACGTCATACATTATATACACATATGCAGTTTCCCTGCGGTTTTCAACACAGCTCGTTTGGCAGGAGAGGAAGGTCTCACTCCAGACAGACCCAGCCCAAAGAGGAAAACACACACACACATAGCAGACGGACAGTGTACCTTGTAATATTTAGCCCTCATCTTGTATAAGGTAGGACAGTTAAGTAGTTTGGTCATGCTCCTGGGAAGACAAGGCCACTTAGGTGTTAGGTCTAAGTTGGGTGACCTCCAGAGTTTAAGCTATTTCTCCTGCCTAACAAGAGCAACTTGTGAGAGGGGAGACTGTGCGAGGCCAGCCCATGATGAGGATAGCACTAACCTGGCAACCAGGCCTCACATATGGAAACCGTTTAACTCTTATTATTAATAACCAAAAAAAGCACAAAAAAAAGCGCAAACTAATAACACATGCAAGACACTGCCAAGACTCAGCTCAGGAGACAGAGGGAAAACACATACATACACAAACAGAGACTGTCTGCCATGTGCACATGCATACACAAACACATACACACACACTAAGACAAATGTACACACTCAGACGCCTATTGGTTAAACAGAAAAACACGTTCCTAGTCAGTGGCCTGTAAAAGTATTAGCTGGCCTGCCTGCTTCGATGGAAATAAAACTCTTTCATGTTTTTGGTTCAGAGGGTTTTTACACCTGGTTGTGGCTGTGGAGATGGAGATAGACACACCCTCACACCCACCCTTACCACACACACACACACACACACACACACACACACACACACACACACATACATACACAAACACCGGAAGTGGGCAGGCACAACAAAGGCTGGCTGCTGTACAAGAAGTTCAACTTCTAAACAAGCACAAAATCTTTAACTTCCCCAAATGAGAAGCAGGGGCGGGGTGTGCTCTAAAAAAAGGGAAATGGGGAAGTGTGTGCATGTGCTGCACTATATGATTTAGTAAAGAGGTCAGTCCATCCAGATGTAAAGAGCCACATTTACAACAATACAAAAGCCAGTATGATTCTCTGTTTGTTTTCCTTTCTTTTAAAGTCTTTTTGACACGGTCTTATTTTTTTCCTAGATTAAATAAAACAACATTCTCATAAAACATTTTGTTCAGGACAGTGGTGCCTCTGCCAGACTGCCAAAGCAATGAAACAAAGCTAAGTTACTGACTACATTTTTTAATCACTAAACAGTCACAAAGTTGAGCCAGCACCTGGTTCAGTTGTTCACCTTTGTTGCACTTGCAGTGATTGATTTAGATAAAGTTAAAATGGGGGCTAACTTGACGTTTTTCTCCAATACGTATATCTGGAAAATGTAAAAAAAAAAGTTTGTTGACAACACAGAAGCTGTTACTTAAGTAAGTTTTTTTGTAATTTACTTAAATATGCTTCTTTACTCAAGCTCAATCGAAGCTTCGTTACACTACTACACTTACTTTCAATGTGTTTTTTAGTTGCGGAAAACTCAACTAACAAAACAACAAATGCATTCTGCCTATCAGGTGAAAAAAGGCCGCCATGCACGGTTCCTGAGCTCAAGAAGAAGGCAAACAAGAGAAAGAGAAGAGCTACATTCCTCTCCTCCTCCCTGTTGACTCTAATCTCTCCTTTAAAATGGCTCACACAAAGAACCAGCGCAGACTAGCTAATTAGCAACACTTTAGGCCTCTGCAGCTTTTGTGTGTGTAGTGTGTATATGTGCATGTTCATTGTGTGCATCCCAGGCTCTCAACTGTTTCCAGGGTAACTGCTTGCCTAGCAGCCTTGCAAGCGTTGCACATTTTGTCTTTACTCTTTACATTCTCTTGTTCCCCTCTCTATGTCCATCTAGCACTGTGGGTCCGGAGCAGGGGAATGAGGGAGTGAGGACTTTAAAGAGAAGAGAGGTCTCCAGGCTCAGGACAGGAGGATTCTGTGTGACTTGGGTGGATGAGTGGGACGGGGGGTTGTAATCTAACACTTTCTTGTATGCGTGTCTTGCCCCTAATGAACTCCAAAACAGGACATCTGAGCACACATCAATTAAAACGATTACAGCTGCTGGTTTTTGGTGGAGAAAGCAGTAGACGATGACCAGCGTGAACACACACACAGAGTCACAGCCCGCTGTTGCTGACCAGTAATAGCAATGAGGTCATTCAGCTTTGCTCGGTGACCTGTGACCTCTTAAAAAAAAAAAAAGGCCTCGGTCACCATGGTGATACCTTCTGAGGAGTAAAAGTCAACAATTGACTTTTTCACCCTCCGGAAACAGAAAAGTTCTTCCCAAGGAGTGTCCGTCCCGGCTCATGGGTGAGTGCGTACATGTGTGTGTTATTTACCTGAGAGCACAGCCGGGCCTACGTGCTTCCAAACACTCCCATGGCAACCAAACCCAGCCTAACCCCTTCAGGTGCACAGGTATGTGTGTATGTGTAAGTCAGTCTCCACAACAGAGACGGGACAAAAAAACACACACAGACACACACACACACACAGACACACACACACACACACACACACACGTCTTCATGTCTTCTTCTGTTGGTATCTTGTCTATTCTTGTCTCTGAGCCTCTTGGCTGACTAGATCAACCAACCGTGACTGTGTCCATGCTGGCTGATCTCGCCTGGTGGACCATGTCTACTGTCCATCCACTCTTTATCCACAATACTTGTAGCCTCGCAGCACACTTGTATGGAGCACTTCGGACAATAAATAACATCGTCGGAATAGATCTTACAGTTTTAGCCGAGTCAAAGCGAAAATTATTATTTATATTTCAGCTGTGATTTCAGAAATGTGTGAAACTATGGCCGACCGTGCCTCTGTTATTACAGAATGAATGTGCATATGGAGTTCGTAGAGTGGAGAAATACAAAGGCAAAGGGAACTGAACGGATATCAGTAGTGAGAACAAAAATGTGCTCTCCAACTCTCACTTTGTAGATTCTCCACCATTCAATGGCCTGGCTGGAAAAAGCAGTAAAAAAGGTTTTATGGGTGCTCATAAATACAACATCTCAGCATCTCAGAATTAGGTCTCAATGTGTGAAAAAATCACTGAATGAGAAATATGAGGAGGGGGAGTCATGTGAAAGTCATTACTTTGTGTGTGCAGGTGTGCTTGTTGCGCTGTGTGTTTAAAATGAAGAAGTGTATTAATTCGAAGACTGTAAATGACCCACAATTTTGATGCCTCTAATTTAAAAAATGACCATGAAGTACCATGTAACAGCCTTTATTGATTGATACAAACAGATTCATGTGTAGATAGATCGACAGGGCAAGGGAAAAAAAGGGGAGTAAAAGTCAAAGAGGACAGATAAAGGGAGCTGCTAGTGCTTTTAAGACTCCTAGAGGAAGTTAGTGTTCTATAGGTCTCTTTGTATGGCTGCGGTGACAGCAGTGGGTGTTCTGTGATGCTAGGCAACCCTACTTGCCCCTCCTATGTCTCAGCATGACCTCTAGTGACCTGTGAACTATACTGACCTCACACATAAAAAGGAAGGCCCGGCCCAGACCGAGGGAAAGCTTTTAGGAGGTGACAGCACTCAGAGAGAGGCCTGGGACTGATTTACTGGCCGGCACACACGACGGACGGACACATGCAGACACTCGCATACGGATTACGCATGCATGCAGACATACAGACAGAAAAATGTACACACAGGCACACATGGGATACAAGCTGTCACGCAGATGCACAAAATACATTGCATCCCAACACGGTAACAACCCAGAAAATGTATCTAAAAACACCTCTTTTCTCTTCACCACCTCCTCCTCCTCTTCTCTTGCCAACCCTTTCACCTCCATCTCCTCTGCACTCCTGACCCAAAAGTGAACTCAGTGGAGAGCTGGAGGTCAAACAAGACATAACTGTCCCAGTGACCAACATTCACCTCCCATAATTTAGCAAAGCCTTGCAGCCAAAGCTAGAGAATTGCATATGCCTCAAAACCTCCCCACCTCCATCCATACAGGCCATAATTACTGAGTCTAGCTAATCTAACAGGAAGCCATACGTTATCTGAATCATCCAGCATCTTTCATCATCTGCTAACGTACACACGCATACACCGGCCTCATACATCTGCCAGCATCGAACCCGAATGCACACTCTCGCACATGCGCATACACACTAAACAGCTATCTTTCATCAGTGTTTGTGTATATCTGAGATCTGTATCGGTTCCCCCTGATCTCCAGTCATCACTGTGGCTCCTTAATTACACCCTTCATTAACTCACATGAGCTGTGTGCATGTGTGCAACTGCCTGCCTGTGTGTGTGTGTGTGTGTGTGTGTGTGAGGGGAGGCAGGGAAACAAAGATTGCTAGTATGTGTGTGGACACATGAGAGAGCAAAAACGAGGGAAGCACTGAGGAAAAAATAGAACATGACAAATGGGAGTGGGGATCGAAGCTCCAAACCAATTTCTAAAACTGCCTTTTTCTCAACCAATGTTCCTTTTAAACCCTTGGGGACGGGAGACCACTGCCCCAGTCTGTCTCTCACTTTCTATTTGCTTGTAAGAGTGAGTTAAGGCAAAGAGAGAGCGAGAGAGGAAAGACAGTGAGAAAGAGGGGGAAAACTCCTCTCTGGCTGGTTTAGCCGGCCGATGAGTGGCACTCCCGAGAGGAAACGGCACCTTTATGCCACCATCTCGCTCTCTTTCCCCTCTCCCTCCTACTTTCCTCTCTCCTCTTCCCATCATCACCAGCAGCTGCTGCTACTACGACTACTACTACTACTGTAGCTGCTGGATCACAAGAAGCGATTAATTGATGGTGAAGAAAAAGGAGGAGACAGAAATTGGTGAGAACAGATGAGAAGAGGGGGAGTGGCAGTGCTTATAGTGTGGATTCACATCTGTAAAAAAAAAAAAAAAGAAAAAAGAAAAGGAGGGGGGTGGTAGGAGAGACTTTAAGAAAAGGAGAGAATTGAAGACACCTGGTTCTCGTCAGAGCACCCTCCGCCCAGCCACACATACACACACACTTTGAGGTTTGTTAGGATTTATCCTGCTTACATTTCTCTTCTGCTATGCATCATTTCATGTCCACACCCGGCACCTCAACAAAGTGCCATACACTCTCCGCTGCACTCTCACTTTTCCACCTCTCCTTCCTCTCTCACTCCGTAACTCCGCTCATTGTTTTCCCTCCCCTCCCCTCTTCTCATCTCTCCCTTCGATGATGGGGCAAAACTGGTCTTCGCCCCCTCTTCACTTTCTTCCCTCTCTTCCCTCTTTCCTGCTCTGTTCTTTCTGGGGAGGCAGACAGGCCACATTCCACAGGGAGGCCCAGGCGCCCTTTTCTGACACGTCTCAGCATTACACCCCTCCCTCATCCCTCCATTTCTTCTTTCCAACCCACAAATGCCCTCCTCCCCTACCCCACCCCTCTTTGCCCGTCCGTTTACCTCCATTCCCTTCGAATGGTTGTCCCATCTCCCCAGATCCCTCATTTTACCACTGACTATCTATCTATCTATCTATCTATCTATCTATCTATCTATCTATCTATCTATCTCATAGAAACAAAAAAGGTACCAGAGAAAAGATGGAGAAAGAGAGAGAGCAAGAGAGAGAGAGAGAGACAGAGAGCGAGAGAGAGAGAGAGAGAGAGAGAGAGAGGGACACAGAAGACAGCGAGAGGCCGGTTTAGGGGTTTGATGGTTGGAGATGACTGTGATTTCTCTCAGGTTCCCAAGGGGCCCAAGGAAAAGACGGCTTTGTGTTCTGACAACACCGCGCTGTCAGGAGTTCTGTGTGTGTGAGTGTGTCGGTGTGTCTTTTCTGCTCCACTGCGCACTGGCATGGTGTTTAAGCACAAACACTGGTCTGCACTACACCTTCAGGTGAGAGACTCAAGCATGGAGGAGAAAAGCACAAGAGGATGAGGAGGAGGAGGAGGAGGAGGTATATCCAAGACATTCAGGTGGTGGCACAAGCTAAAAATACAGCCTTTTATGGCCACCCAATAATACTGCACTGAAGCCATTTAAGCAAGAAGTGTGATGGAATAAGGTTTAAAAATGACAAGAGCTATACACAGAGAGGAAGATATTTTCTCTAAAACGACTCGTTTTAAAATGAAGAAATCTAAGAAAACAGGGCAAATTCAAATGAAGATTTAGACCTTTGTAATAGTCGGTGTGATAAACAAGAACTGTTAGCTATTAGTAGGGAAGTTGTAATCATAAAAAAGAAACATCTGTTGCATGCTCTGTTTTAATCATAAAAACTGCTCTGCATGACACTTAACGCAAACTGAAAAAAAAAAAAAACACCTGAACTCCTCTAAAACAGTTTACCTTTTCAAGTGCTTACATTTTAAATACATATAGATCGATTGCTGGTCTTTTTAATGATAATAATGGAAAAGAAAAAAGAAATTAGCAAGATGGAGAAAAGAAAGAAAGAAAAAAAATCAGCTGGTTGTGGTGTCTGAGCAACCAAATAACAGCGCTTCGATCTTATCCAGGCAGCGAGGGAGAGAGTTGGGGGGAACAGAGAGGTGAATGAGGCTGGTAACACTGAGCAGGGCTGACAGGGAGACGCACGCATTTAAGTGTTTGTGTGCGTCTTGTGGGAATGAAATGATATGGTGCAGATGATTCTTATACTTAATACCATTATAAGTACACTTAAAGTCCTATACACTGAGCGTCATCTGTGTTAAGACGCGTGTGTATTTGCAGAGGAAATATATACAGAAAATGTCAAGAATCAGTAACTGTGAACAAAAAAAAAAGGATAAAAATGCGAAAAAGGTACACGTGTGCCACCATTTCAATTTGCAGTAATATATCCGCAAATCATGTGGCAACGAGTCCAATGGTTCAAGTGAAATAATATCAGGAAGAACGAACGTAGAACTCAGTCTACGCAAACTGAACTGAACAAAAAGCTCTTAATGAAAAACTGACGCACACACACACACACACACAAATTAGTGTGGATTTACAGCCACATATGTGGATGTATCATTTTTTGTGAGGTCAGTGTTGGGATCTGGAGGAAAGGTTGTGCTTGTCTTTCATGGTCCACAGCGGACAGGAGGAAAAAAGAAGTACAGTGAGAGAGAGGAAGAGAAAAAGATGGAAAGAGAGAGGGAGCTATGTTTGTGGTTGGTAACCCGCTCAAGAGAGGAAATACCAGGGTGCGCACACACACACACGCATACACGCATACCTATATACACACACACAGGTGCAAAAACATAGAGAGCATGGACACGTCCGAGAGAATAAAGACCTGCTTTGTAAGGAGCCACAGGTTTGATGTTTAAGTGTGTGCATTTGTGCATGGCTGTGTGTGTGTGTGTGCGTGTGTGTGTATGTGTGTGTTCTCGGCTGAAGGTTGCTGAGGAAGCAGGGTGAGGATGCAGTCAGGGGAAGGAGGAGGGAGGGCACGACAGGAGTGAAGGGCTTCGAGTGTTCTTCATTCACCTAAGGCTCCATCATTATAATTAGGGGGGAATAATTTTAGCAGCAGGGAGGAAACCCTGATTTTTTCCCCCTGGGTTTCCTCAACTAGAAACTCAGCTGGTGTCGGAGTGCCCAGAACTCACACTGACCCTCTGTGATGGGCGGACACACAAAACGAGGGAGAGTGAAAGTGTTATAAATATTTCCTATATGAGTAAACATGCTTCAAAAAAGAATACAAGAAGAAAAAAAAAAGGGAAAGTCTGTTATCTCACTTAATCTCTGCATCCGCAGCAGCAAATGCCACATCAGTGACTGAGAAACATGAATCAGCGAGTTTCCATCATTAGATGGCAACACTCAGTGAACATTTTTGTGTGGTTATGGACAAATGACTAATGTAGAAACATCTGGATGAAAAACAAATTGAAATACTCTGTGTGTACTGTAAGTCCTTCAGAGAGTAATCAGTAGACAGTTATATGAATTTTGGGGGGAATGAGAAATAAAATGCACAATTTGTTCCAAGAAGTTCCGGGAAAAGTTTGGAAATTCCATTTTACATAGTGGCCAGTGAGTGTGTGTCTGTGTGTGCGTGTGTACTGCATATGTGTGTAGAGAGCTGGGGGAGGGACTGACGCACAGGAGATAAATAGCATAACTGCAGACACTACTGACGTGTCAAACACACACAAACACCACTTCATGGATCAGTGAAAAAATAAAACAGAAAGACTTCACTCCCCCACACACACTCGTTAAGCATCCAGGTCCTATATAGAGTGTGTACATGCCATTTTAAGAAGGTGTAACTGGTTTATTTCACCTAGACAGCGCCTATATATGGCAGGTAGTTCTTCCTGTTATTTATTTTATTTTTTTAAGCCAGGATCATGTAATAATATATCAGTGGGAACCTCACGTGTATGAATTATTATGGTGAACTGTGTCCCAGTGGAATTAGTTGGCACATTATGAAAAGTGGATAATTAAAGCACTGACGAGCCAACCTGTCAGAGCATTTCACTGCTTCAACATGCAAAGCTGACAATTACCAGAGTCTGGCCAACCAAGTGTTGTCACATCTGTACATTATGTAATGGCCCGGTGTGTACATGCTGTTCTAGACAACGTCTCGTACATATCATGAGTTGCACAAGTGGGAGGTGTTGCAAAACAAGTCTCATGAGAGCATATACACAGGTAGATGTGTAAACATAATGTCAAGTGCATGCATGGCATGCGCACAGAGGCACACAAAGTATCAAAAACATGCACATATGTGCCACAGATGCACACACAAACACACACCTGTTGCTGTTGCAGGTGCAGTAAGTCAACTGGGCTGATCTCTCCATTGGTGTCTCCATTGGACCCACCCTCTCTACCTCCCCCTCCATCTGATTGGCTGCTGAGGCTGCTGACTCCGTTCTGGTTGGACGGCGTCGTTCGAATGGTCTCAGAAGCTGATTCCACCATCATCACTGGCACCTGACGGGGGGAGAAGCAGAAACACATACTGAACAAAAGTGACCTGGGCAGTTTGAGCAGAAAGCCTGCTCCCATCTGATTGAACAAACAAGGTAGCAAACTAAAGTAAACAAACGGAGAGATAGAGGATTGAATAGTGTGTTTACGTGCGCATGTGTGCACGTTTACTTTGTGAAAAGGGCTTTTGGTCATGAACCACCCGTACACAAACATGCCCGAGAGGCTACAAAGCAACACCTAAAGCAGACACTTTTTTGTCTTCATGTAGATGTGCGTCTGGGAGCGTACACATGGATTAGGATCAGATGTGCAGCAAATCTAAACTGACAAGGCTGTTAATACTCCGCTATATAGTTAAATAACACACACATTTCTCCAATAATCAGAGGTGGCATGTGTGCGCTGTGTGTGAGCCATGAGCAGGTTGGTCTTTGAGAAAGATCTGTTTGATGCACCTTCAGAGGGCCTCTCTAATTAGAGCGTGTTCCTTCCACAAAACCCGACAAAACGAGCCGTTCCTGGATGTGTTGTTGTTTTTGAGAAACAACCCCTCGCAAACACACAGGCGCATTTGCCATCGTTAGGAGCCCGAGCGTGGGAGAGAGGAGACACAGAGACACACACATCGGCGCGCAGAACACACACAAGGCGGCTAATACAAAACAAAACAAACCTTCACACAAGCACGCAGGCTGTGAACTCCTAATGACAAGCTCAATCTCGTCTTTCTGCCTCATCCAGTTTTAGAAATTAACACACACAAGCGCATAGTTTTAAAGGGGAAAGTTCTACTGCTTTTATTTCAGCAACCCGGAGTGGGTACACAAAACGCCATCGAGGCATTTCTACCTGCCGTCTGGTGTGCGACTGTGTGCATGCGTGTGTGTGTGTTTTCAGAGGCGTACAACTCATGCCTTCTGGGAAACAATAAAAGCCATTTCATGAGAGAATCTAACTTTTCTTTTTCCTCTGAGGCAAGAGTGTGTGAACCTGTGCGTGTGTGTGTGTGCCTGTGTGTATGTGTGTGTGCACCTTTTTTTTCCCTCTCTCTCTCTCTCTGAGACTCTGACAGCAGGTGAGGGTGTGAGAGATCGCTGGTAGCTTTGTTAATGGAATGCTGCCAGATGCTTGCAGAGGGACAGGGACCTGAGCATGCTAGTGTGTGTGTGTGTGTGTGTGTGTGTGTGTGTGTGCAGATGGATGGGATGGTAGGAGCGCCTGTTAAAAGCTCAGTTCACTCAAAAAATATATATTTTCTCACTAAAGTGGCGTCCGGTCATGGAGGCAGTTTTGGTTTTACTTTCCAAGGTGTTGCAATACCTGGTACTACATGTTCTGCCAGTGTGACAGGGCCATTCACTGTTTATGGGCTAACATTAGAAGTTTTGAAGGCAAGTGGGCATCTGTGTGGTGACACTGGTTTAAAAAGTGCCGCGTGCTTTCAGACAGATTCCACCAGTTCTGCCTAACAAGCAGCGCCATTTGAAAAAACACAAATCACGCTGCAGCATTTTTCCTCCCCATTGACTCTCCCCTTGTCTCCCTCCTGGCACCCATCTGCCTGTGAAGTTAAGAGTGAGAAATAGAGCGTTATTGTGACATTTAAAGCTAGTCACTTAATCTCCAACCTCACTCCTCTTCTCGGCTCTCTCTCTCTCTCTCTCCCTTCTTTATTCTCCCTCCTCCCACCTTCGTCCAGACCCCTGCTAGGTCAAACTACTCCCTGAGGTAATATTATGAAGCAAGCCATAGTGCTGAGTGATCAACAGATCTCGCTGCACAGTCCACTGACTTTGCACCGCAGTAGAAACTCCTCACATCATCACACATTTCACTAAGCATGAATCACTGGCCTGCTATCGAGCCCGCACTATACTGTAATGTACTGTACGCCCATCTGCTTCTTACTCTTTCTCATTGACCTTATTAGCAATGAGGGGAAGAGAGATAAAGACAGACAGAGAGATAGAGCTTGCAGGTGGACAAGGACCTAATGGGAAAGTGGGGAGTGTGTAAAGACATGAGCGCATGCCCTCTCTCTCACACACACAGGCGGTGTGGTGGTATGCTCGTCTAAAGGGTGTGTACTCTGTCATATCCTGTAATGGGTGTATATAAGCTGGTGTAATGGAGGTCGGGAAAAAGGCAGGGGCATAAATCTACCCTGAAGTCTCTGATTAGGGTTATGATACACACACACACACATGCACACATGCACACACACGCTGCTTTAAGTTTAAGTGTTTCTGGCAGTGAAGAGGAGCAGCCCGTGCAGAGGCCTGCCTCAACCCGCTACTCGCTCTTTTCTGTGTGTCTCTTTCTCGCTCCCTCAATCTCTATACATGCTCAGACCCTCTCTGGCTGAACCCCTGACCTGAGAGTGTGTGGGGAGAGACATTCCCACTACCCCGAGGGGACCGAGCGAGGGAGGGAGGAGCGCAGATCAGAGAGATAAAGAATGTGTTTGGAAGAGAGGGAAATAAAAGGCCTCCTTTGCCTTTTAATTGGGATGGAGAAGAGAAGAAGGGAAATAGGACTCGACATGTTTCTGATGACTCTGGTGTATATGTGTGTGTGTGTGTGTTTGTCTAAGAGGCTGACACCTACCTTTGTACTGTAATGGATTAGCTCACTGCAAATGCTGGGTGCATGTGTTTATGTGTGTGTCTGCTGTGATTGATGAGTGAAGAGGAGTTGGGATGAGTCCTGTTCCAACACGCAGCTCGTTCAGATGTTCCCGAAAATTTAGCACTAATAATAATCACAACTCCGCTCTCCCTGTACCTTCCCGCTGCTCTGGCTGTGTGCGGAGTTCAAACAAGCCAAGCCAAATGCCCAGTGAGCTGGCTCGCTGCGGCTGACTCTCGGGCTTTTGTCCGGGGGATTGGCTCTGTCAGATTCCTCCTGGTCACTACTCGTCAGAAAAAGCCACGGCCGGGTTCGCTTTCTGCTAAATCTTTCTGTGTATGCGTGTTTGTGCAGAGAGTTGTGTACAGCGTGTATTTATGTGTGCATCTGTGTTTACAGCAGCTTAGTGAGATAATAAGTCTTTATCATGTTATGCCTCATGTGGGAATATTTCCGGCAGTCCCAGAACGCCTGTTCTGTTTCCTCCGCCTTGCATCAGCTCACAGGAACGCTGCTTATTAGGCAAAGAACTAAGGGAATAAGGGTGGGAGGGAGAGTGAGTGGAGGAGGGAGGGGGTAAGGGAAAAAATGTCTGTACCAGTATCTACACTCCATCATCTATCTGCTTTCATCTGACTCTTGAATTATCTCTCCTGCTCTCTGCATGCTGTCTTTCTCCCTCTGGTTATGCCTGGTAACTAGTGGCAGGTTCAACCCTGGAAAACATTAAAGTTTTCACCCTGAAATAGAATCCACATAGGTTATTTCTATGATCTCTGATAGTTCAATCAATATTTGTGAGCAAGAGAAACACTCTTCCGGAGACAGAATATCTGAGGAACAGGAGCTCGAACCTATTTTGTAATCAGGAAACAGAATTTGGAGGAGCCTCTGCTGACACTGAATGGCTCTGTGGAGTCGTACAATATTTGGTTAACTGTTACACCCAAAGGGGCTTTATTTCATTATAATTGACAGTCATGAACTAAAAACAATCATTGTGGTTGCTGTCATTGCGTCCACAAAATGTCCTATTTACTGTCAGTGGAGCAGCTCGGGATTTGTCGCTTAAAAGCTTCACAAAGACTCTTAGCTCTTCTATATATCTCTGCTTTGACAGGGACATGAGCACTGACATACAAAGACAGATCATGATTTAGTAAACACTTACACACCCATATTCTCACACTCTCGCTCCGCAAGCTGGCAAAGAGTCCTCCAATAAATAAACTGTGACACAAGCCCTGAGGGAATATGATTTAACCCCAAACCCCAGAACAAACCCAACTACCAGATCTGGGTTCTTATGTCTCCATTAGTTCTTTCTTTGGAGAAACGCGACCAGAAACATCGAGCAAAGAAAAAAAGGACTCGTACAGTCGAGTATTTTCTGGTGTCATGTGTACAAAGGGAAAAAAACAATAGGTAACTATGGGTTGGGTTATTAATATTCCATTAATGATATTGCAGGAGTGGCTAATGGAGAGAACAGGGTGTTTTCAGAGAAGTTCAGCTACTGGAGCACCTTCCTCTTTACCTTTCCATGCAAGCAGATAATTAACTATTTAACTAATGAGGAGATCTTGTGCGTGTCAAGGCATGTGAGAAGAGCTGTTAAGAACAGCATCACTCTAAATAAATAAACTGAATTACTGTCAGAAAGTTCATGCATTTTGCAGCATTTTGTAGCACAGTGCTGCAACACCATGATTCAGCCACGCACTATTTTTGTCTTTCTAGTTTTTCTTATTGGCATTTTTTTTTTAAACTAAATCTCTCTTAATATTGAAGACATACATTTGTCAATGAATTAAGATATTTTCAGTTTACCCTCAATACATTTAACATTTTAGATCTTTTTGTGTGAAATAAATAGCCATGACATAAAAATGGCGTTATCCAGTCTTGAAAAGAATAAATATTTATATAAATAATAGACAATATCGACATAGCTGAACTGAATTTCTTTACATTTCAGTCACCTTCAACAATCCTGTCTAGTATCGTGCCTTTAGAGGACTGACAGAGGGGAGAAGGAAAGGAAGAAGGATAGGAGGGATATCTGCGTGGCATTTCTGAGCTGACGTGTATTCGCTTCAATAAAAGAGAATGAGGTCAGAGGAAAGCCGAAGAAATAAGACGCAAACACTCTCACACAAGTGCACGCACACACAAAAACATTCTGCACAAATTCTTTTTCCATCATTTCCCGGTCCAAGTTTGGTTGTTTCCTCTGCAGCTGGCTGTTGCTACGTGCTAGTCAGATTTGCGGCAGGATTACACTCCAGAGCAGCCAGGTAGACTTCCACACAGAGCTAAAGCTATAGCAGCTAACAGCACCGCTCCAGGCTACTTTGGCTGCCGGCCAGGGCTAACAGGTTGGCTAACAGCAAAAGGGCTAATGCTAGATGTCTACGGCTGCCCTGGCCCTGCTCCAGTGCTAACAGGTGAACTCCATTATCCCACAGACAGATAGTCAGTCAGATGTGGGCCAATATCTACTACCGGCTGGCTGGCTGGCTGGCTGGCTTCAAAGAGCATCATCAACCCAGAGAGGGAAGCTAGCAGCACTGGCCTATACTCTGACCTCCAGTGTGCTGTGCAGCTGGCTAATGAAGAAGCCAGTGCTTTTGTTGGGGAGTGGAGAGATGAAGAGAGAGGGACTCCGAGTGCAGATGATAAGAAAATCCCCCGCTATGTAAACATGGGGAGTTCTATACTTCTGCAGGACTGTCTGCCATATGGCGTTTAGTTTTGATGGGCATATTATTAGTGTGTTTGCACATGTGTGTTTTTCTGTGTCTTGCTGTACAGAATGTAACGTACCGTATATGCTTTAAAACCCTGCTGTGTATGTCTGCGTGCACATGCATGTGCGAATTGGGTGTCTGCTCGCCCGCCTGCAGTTCTCTGAAGACAAAGTCCCTGTTTACAGAGCCCATAAAGATTAGCCTCCCTTGGTCAGGTGGGTTCTGGAGCCATAGGTAAACACACAGCACATTCCGCACCGATGAGATCGCTCCGTATGTGTGTATGACCGGGGCAAACATACACTCCTGCCTTCACCTCGACCCTTCCTTTAGAGTGCAGTAAGTGATTTACCAGCTTGCAGACTGCTGTCTGTTCAAAATACTGGAGGTAGACACAAAGATACACACAAATGCACACACACCGCACACACAAATATTTGTAGAAGGAGCGGACCTCATGCACACCTCATTTATCTGAGCCTAAAATCACGGGTTGTACATTCCTAAAGAGGCAAAGCTTCAGGCGCGTGCGTGCTCGCACTCGCGTTTGCCAGTTGGAAATCATCCTGTGATCATGAAGGTGAAAAATCCCAGCTTTCACCTTCATCTCTCCCCTCTGTCCTGAGAGGTAATGGAGGCTGAGGTCAGGCTATGACAGTCCACACGGATATTACTCAGATTGTATTTAACATGGTGGAACAGAGGTGAAAAGGGGGGGTGGAGGAATGCAGGGCAAGAAGGAGAGGAGCTTTTGAAAAAGGCGATGTGCCTTTATTTGGATCTGAAACCAGCTAAAGCGCCGCGGAGCAATTAGCAGCTCTGTCCTATGAGAGCACTTTATTAGAATGACCTTCACTGTGACGGGGGGGAGGTGGGGGGGCGGCAGAGAGGAAGAGACACAGAGAGAGAGAGAAGGAGGGAAATTTTGAGGAATACAGATGAACAGGTGTCAGTGGGGAAACGGACACATGACATGATGGTGAAACAGAAGAGTAAACTGAGACTTAAGTACATTGAGATTTCATTTTCGTATTTGAGCGACAGATGTGACGTGTGAGTGGTGTGTGGCGAGTGTGACCTGTTTGACCCTCAGTGCAAGAATTCATAAATGCACACATGCAGTTTCACTCGTGAGTATTTTTAAATCTGGTAGAGCAAATGTGTGTGCGTGCCTGTGCAGGTGCATGTGAAAAAGCGGAATTTCCTTCAAGTAATATTTAGAGAACCCTGCCTTTCTAACAAAAAAGGGGTCCGTTCCTGAAGTCGATATCCTCTACCTTCAGTGAATAAATCCCCGTGTTCTTAATTCTAATTACATGGGACAATTTATATTTCATTGCGTGAAACGACAAAATTGTTGAAGAAACAGAGAGTGGAAGTGTATTTTATGAAAAGGTAAATGTGTTGTAGTTGCCTTTAGGTGAGACATAATTCCATTTATGATCAAAATTTGCATTACAAGGAAGATAAAGTGAACAGATTTAATATTACCTGAAAATGGGCGAAAGCAACTTACAATAATAAAGGGGTTACAATGGATTAAAAAATACTGGTGTGGAAAAAATATAAATAAATAAATATCAAAGTGGACATGATATAATTTTATACATCGGCTTTCAAGTCTGGCACTTTGCATTTCCTAGTTAATTAATAGATTGGATCAGAGCGAGTTTAATCAAATATAATTGAATAAGTCCACAGTAAAAACAGGCCAGACTTTAAAGGAGACATGCAGAGAAAATGATAGCATGTCCAGTTCTCAAATTAATTGAATTTTAGTACTTTTGAACTTGGTCCAGGCTGTTACAGAGGTAATTAACTCACATCCTATCCAAAAGTGCTAAAACAAGATGATATCCCTGAGCATTCGGTATGGGTGTGCTTACACACGCGAACATTCGTGTTTTTTCTTTTTTCTTTCTTTCAGTAAGGAAAAATAAAAATCAACACTGTTGCATACCAATGACAGTCTATAATGTATTCCATGTTATTGTTAGTTTTCTGTTCTTCTTGCTCTTTTCTCCTTACTTTTGTCTTACAGGCCACAACTAAAATATTAATAATTTCTCAGGCAGTTCTCATTGTATTAAAAAATGTCTCCTTTATAATTTATCAGAGAAAGAAAAATCTTTGTTATAGTGACAAGCATGCTAATTAATAGAAGTAGAAGGAACATTGAGAGAAGTCATACTAATTTGGAACATGCTAATATTAATAGAATAATTTATGGCGCAGTATAAATAAATTAATAGAGTAATTCGTTTGAAAAAGGGATGCCTTCAATTCAATTTAGGAGAAAAGAGCAAAAAAATGTCTGCCTCTTGGACAAGGACATTAATAACAGTGCTCTTTCACCAGAAACAGAAAAGGAAGAGACAAACTAAACATGCACTGTTCACTTTTAAAACACATCAATATTTCAGTCAGCTAATGAAAATTGGATGAGCAACACTTGTATTTCCTGCCTTGTTATTTTCATTTGCTGTTTAAGGACTTTTTGAGTGGTAAATTTGTGCAGGATCTGCGAAAGGCGGCTACATAGCGGGTTTTTTTTCCCCTTTTCTTTAAATGAACTCTTCTCATTGGCTTTATGTAAACTAACAGCTGTGTGCCAGGCAGTGGGCAAGAGAGGCAGAGAGATAGAAGAAGAGAGTAACAAAGACAGAGAGAGAGGGAGAGAGAGAGGGAGAGAAGTGGACTGGGTCATTACCATCCTTATTACTCCTCATTAAAATACACCCATCACAAAGACATTCTGCGACGTGCGTGCGTGTGTGTGTGTTGAGTGTGTGTCTGTCTGCCTGCACCCACATGCATGTGAGCAAGCATGTGCATGTGCTCGTTTCTGGTGTTCCTGATGTGCACATGTGCGTCCGTATGCAAAAGTGACAAAAAAAAGAACAATATAATTGGAGAAATGTACGCAGTAATAATAGGTATTCACAAAATGATAATTCATATTAAACAGGGTGCACAAAGTCAGCCTCATTTGCATGTTTTAGATTATATGCATTTCAAAAGTAATTTCCGCAGGGCATATGAATGACATTAATTCCCGGGCGGGTTCTGCTATAGACCTCAAACTATCAAACACTCAAACATTTAACAGATGAAAAAAAGAGGGAGCTGGTGCCTTGGCAAGGGGAGATTTCAAGGTTAAAGTATTTGAATGTGAATTTTTAAACTTCTGTCTTGGTTTGTTTAAAGTTGCTCTACAGCTAGACTAAGAATTCCATTAATTCGAAGATTCAGTGAACCACAGATGGTTTTTTTTTCTTACTCAGCTGTGTGTGCCTCTGTGTGTGTGTGTGTGTGTGTGTGTGTGTGTGTGTTCCTGTACCAGCCCGAGAAAGACACCTTTCCTCCTAATCCACCACCATTTCCTCAGCAATAAGCCTGAATTGGTCTGACTCACTTTGTGAGTCATGTGCTTGTGTCACTCCAGAAGCAGACTAGCACAATCCAGCAGAGAGAAAGAAAAGACAGAGCTCCGATAACCCACACTGACTGACCCTCGGTGACAGAGGGGCGAGAAAAAGTGATGAAATGGATGAGAAAAAGGATGTGGCGAGGGAGGGGACGGGGACAATGGGAAGAGCGGGGAGCAGGGGAGGGAGACAGAGGGTTCCCTCTCCTCATCTGTTCATGCCGAGAGGAAGACCCCGGGGCAGGAAACAGGCTGGATGAATGTGTGATTCCAGTGGAAAACTCTGGATGCCATGGACAACATTCTTCTCTTATTAGGGAATCTGGTCTGCAGCCACATTATAGAGCCTGTCTCATTACTGCGTATGTGCATGTCTATCAGACTGACACACACTGTGCACACCCACACGCACACACACAAACACCATCAAGATGTTCCCCACCTGTTATTCTTGCAAGGTTTTGGCCAGCGCACAAAGTCAGAGCTGGAGAAGAGGGGGGAAAAATAGTGAAAAGAAAATGTATAGGGAAGAAAGTTAGAGGGTTGGGCATGTCTGTGTCTTGTTTGTGGTTTGTCTTCATCTGTAAACAGAGCTGCTGCTGCGAGTATGTTAGCATGTCATTATCTCATTAAGAATTGATGGCTTCTGCACAGAGGATTCAAACTGTTTTGTTTGTGAGCGTTCGGCGACTGATGTTGTACAAACACAACAACCACAAAACACACATATCCTACAGTGCAGACACACGCGGATGCAAAGAGACGGTAGCACATCCACACACTTGTTTAATAGAATCCCTGTCAATGTGTCTTTCTCTGAAAATAGATTTAAGAAAGCGCACTGGTGGGCAACAGTGGCATTTGTAACCCCCCCATCTTGTCTCCTACTTCTGTCTCTATGTTCTCTTGCCACAGTTTTTGTTGCTGATGTTTAAGCACTCTCAATGATGTGAAGCTTTTTTTTTTGTAAGCAGACTGCAGAGAGTGAAGGGGGGGGGCATATCTAGGGGCAATAAAAGTGGGCTAATTGGGGCCTGGGAAACATGTTTGTTTTCTCACTTGTTCTTTTTCTCCCTTTCATTTCGTTCCCAGCCAGTCACAGCAGATCTGTTCATCCAAGAAAGACAAGTGGAGAAAGCAAAGAGGATTAGATTCTATAAGACAGTAATCGTTGCGCGCACACATGCACGTATAGATGTGCAACTGCACTCAAGCGGACACATACACAGACCGATTTAACATGCCATAAGGCAGCCGTGGGGTGTATGTATTGAACAAGATCTGTCTGTCTTAACCAAATGACCAACAGGGTGCAGGGCTCTCTACTGGTCCACTCTGCCTTATCAATACTCTGCTGCTCGGCCTATTCAGCAGCAAAGAGCTTTCCTACGGCTGCAGTTCAACACCGGATCAATGTTATGAGCAATGCAGACAAACTGCTGCTAAACAGACTGGCCCATGCCTCGAAGGCCCACCACAGTACCAGCTCCCCCAAGCTCAGATCGTTCCACTAATGGAGGTCTCCGTCGGGGCCCCCAAGGGCCCCTAACCACCAAACAGGCCCCCAAGGATTCAAACCCCCCCCCGCCCGCTCTGTGTCATCTCCCAATCCCTCAATCGCTTCTCCCTCCACATGGCTGTATCGACCTCCACCTATTTAATCAGGACTGCTGACTTGTCCTTCTGTGTGTTCACAACATCCCTGCTAATAGAGAGAGTTTCTGTATTTCAACTGCTAACAGCCAAAGTCAAACTTGACTGTTTCAGGTAGTGAAAACGGGGGGAAAAAATTTCCCTCTCTCTCAACCTCCCAATGAACGTTGCCGGGATCCCTCACCGCATGACTCCTGACTAGTCATTCTCCTGCATTTGTCTTCTGTAATAACACTGAAAATAGCATAAGATGAAAAAAGAACGATGGAAAGAACCTGCATATTTGTCATTTCCGATTGTTTACCTTTTTCACGGCAAATTGATTTTTACATCTCCTGTTACTGGAAGCTCTCCGGGCTCGACTGCCAGGCCTGTCTGGCTCTAGCCTGGCCTGCCAAGCCCGTCTCTGGGCTTTATGACCTGGCTCTGGGGAGGACTTTTAAGGCTTTCAACTCACAAGTCATTTCAGTGATACAATACTGCTTTTGTCCTAACCACCTTTGTTGTTTTCTTTCTTCCTCTGCTGCCTCTCACTCTCTCTTTCTTTCCTTCACTTTTCATCTCTCTTTCCCAAATCCTTTTTCATTGGCTGAGTGTTAGTCACAAAGACAGGGGCCTACTTCTTGTTCGTTCCTGTTTGTTTGCAGAAAAGGCCGACTTGCTGCATCTTGATTGGGTTGACTATCAAACGGAGAAGATGTTCTGCAGGAAACACACGTTTTAGCCCTCCAGCTGACATTTAAGGCTTGCTGTGGGGCGAGCCTGGTTGAAGCGGCTAGAGTTTCACTGTGGTGGCTGGGCGGTGCGCTGTGGTTCGGATCTTCCTGGATTCTGGTAGGACTGAGGTTTGCCTGCAGGGACCTCCAGTGAGCCAGGCAGCAGGCCTGAGCTAAACTGAGGCCAGAGCCAGGAATAGTCCTGAGTGCAGAGGGCAGGCCTAATGGTGTGTTTGCAAGGGCAAACCCAAACAAACAACCTGCAGTTTGAATTGAAGGACAGAACGACGCGCAGGCCAGATGCTGTAGAATGGGAGAAACACACACAAACATGTGCAAACACACAGCATGAATGTGTACAGAGAGGCAATGGCTGAAATAGACTTGCGGGCAAAGAAGCGCACCATGTACCTCCAAACTAAAGTCATGGCATCAGCCTCAGCGCCGTGCATGTGTGGACTTGTGCCTAACACACAGCCTCGGTGTGTGTGTGTGTGTGTTTTGTGTGTGTGCGTAGTCATGCTAGCTGAGGTTCTACGATTTCTCTCCATATTCACACTAATGAGAGAAAACGGCCAGAAAACCTCTTCTGTAATTACTCCCCAAGGAGCAAGATTTCAGCATGACCATGGTGCATAAACAAATACACACACAGACACACACACGATATACAGTATGCTGAAACATCTGAAACAGCATGAGGCTGACATTTAAACGTGTTCATTCACCTGTTGTGTACGGGAGCATGCGTGAAGAACAATACCGGTAATAATATATTAGTATGGAAGTTAAGGACATCTGCTAATTGGAGACCTGAAAAACAGGCATTTGTGTGTCTGTAAGAATGTGTCCTTGCGTGTCTGCATGCAGCAAATTTTGCACACAAACATTAACACCATTCACCTCACAATTACACCCTTCTCATCTTTGTCCAAATAGAGCAGTTGAACTCTCCAATCTCTTGTAATGACAAATCTAAATGGAGCTTTGTCCTAAAAATGCTACTCTTGCTTTGTGCGAGTTTGTGTGTTAGTGCGTGTGTGTGAGAGAGTGAAAGAGTCAATGCGAGATAGGAGGACAGACATAATGGGATGTACATAAGGTCAACGTGTTTATGAAATCGCTGTCTTTGTCACACTGCATCAGTTCTGACTTTTCTGCATTTCATAGAGCCTTTAATTCAGCCAGTGTTAGCCCACAGCATCTTCTAACAACTACAATAGTCTTATTCAGCACACACACACACACACGCACACACCATATTAGAAAACCTGCTTTCACGCAGACAAAGAAGCAGAGATATACGACAAAATCAGGCAATCATTTTGTCTGTCTGAGAGTGAATAGTTGAGAAAGGAGTCTTTGAGGCGCACACGCACACACACTGCCTGCCCAGTGTTTGTGGTGGCGGAGCACAGCTGGTAACATCTGGATGTATTTTAGAAGTGTTTACATTTCCAAAATGCTGAAAAACTACACAGAAAGAGAGAAAGAAGGGGAGACAGAATTCTGAAAAACACTGCAGGTGCCAGAAGAGTAATAAAAAAGAAGCAAGTCCCAAAAGAAGATTGTTTAAAATCTATCACACTGGAGTTAGTTCACTTACACACACACACACACACACACACGCACGCACGCTCATAACCGTTGGCCAATTGCAGTTATTGCCATAATCCTAGTCCAACAATAACTGACATCTGGTGCACTAATTGGCAGACTACAGCTCCTCCATCTGAGTTTTGTCCCATCAAGCCTCCCTTACTGTAGCTGCTCGAATGAAAACTGAGACTTGTGCATCAGCCTCTCTACGCACCGTGCCTCTACTGCTTACCAGCTGACAACCAGTCTTACGCACTCGCCGCCACACACCACAGAGCAATTTCCTCCAACACGCGCGCACTCTCACACACACACACACACACACACACACGCACACAAAACAGCTGCATTTCCATTTTACTTCCCCTAAATGACGAAAACACAAAAACAGTTGGACTTCATTCAGCCTAATCAAACCTGACATCAAGCACAGCTCTGTGAGATGACGTCAACAATCAAGACACACACACACACACAGAAAGAGAGGGAGAAAGAGGGAGTCCATAGGATGTAATTTCAGTGATTGGGTGTAATTTACCAGTGTAAGTTGAAACCAGACAGGGCAACTAGAGTGATCCCTGAGAGATCAAAAACAAACCATACACATCGGGGTGGGGCTAAATACACACACACAAACACACACACATGCACAGGCATACCCTCAAGGTACGCTCATCCTGCAGTGACTTATGTTCTTTTTGTTAGAGAAAAGCCTGGGGTGTGGGAGATGTTGCAAAATGGCTATGCGCTTGAATTTACACGAAATTAGTATGTGAGTGTGTCCCACGGAAAGTGTCCTAGGGATCATTCTAATCCGCTCAGGTATGCCACTTTCCCATGGCCCACCCTAACCTCAACACACACACACACACACACACACACACGCACACATACACAGGGGAGATTATTAAAGCGACCTCGTGGCACATGGAGGTTTCTGATGGATTTAACATCAAGAATGATTGTTAACTTTTAGGACTAAAAAGACTTGGAGTGACTCCTGAGAAAAACTGAGCTCTTAGCCAGACACATGGATCACATGACAACTGGGCCGCAGCAGCAGGGACCCCTGGGAAAACGGCACAGTGCCATCTCTCAGATCACACAGACTCAGCAGCCAAAGCAGTAATGACGCTGTGCAGATATATCATATTTAGGTATGAATATACCATTCATGTGCAGAAGGTTGAAGTGGATTTTGTGGTGAATATGCGCATCACAGTCAAGTGGTTAAAAAAAAGATAATCACCGTGAAATAAATTAAACCTATTAAGAGGAACGTATGCTCAAGGTGACAGAAGAAATTAATTTGGCTCAACTATTGAGACCCATACCTCCACCCCACTATAGGATTTCTACCAAACTAATTATCACGCTCCACTTTCAGAAATAATAAGGAAAGTACTTAATAGGTTAGGATTCACCCCTGCATTCATATGTCCATTTAACATCCCTGCTTTTATGCCCACACACTCCTGCCTTAATGCAATTTCACATCCATGATTTAAAATAGGGGAAAGAATTATATTTCAAGTGGTGTCAGGATTAGAATATACAAGCAGTGATATTAAAATACTGTAAGGTCTTCTGTGTGTGTGCTGAGCTTTTCTGAGTGGCTGAAGCGGAGGTAAAGATGTTAAATAATGTTTTTGTCGCAGTTTAGCACGACAGAAGAATTACAATGAAACCACAGATCTCTGATTAGTCTTCTCTCACTGTATATTAATTTTTTCCCCCTCCTTCCCAGCTTAATGCTGGTTAGGAGTTTAATTTTTAAACAGAGCACAGATATGAAAAGACCCCCAAGTGTGTGCTCGTACAGCAGCAACGGAAGGCTGTTTATCTAGTCAGCCATTCGCTCCAATTATAACAACATCCAAATGCAAGTATTGTTTCATTTCAAACATTCTTTAAAATTAAAATCTCTCTTTTTTTTTTAATGTTTATATCGTCCTACTTATGCAGCGCTGAATTAGCATTTTAACCCCTCAGGCTACGGAAAAAGAGCAGTCACAACGCAGGTTTTGTTCGTTATCGTTGCAACAAAAGTTAAGCAAGAGCTAAATAAATAAATAAATGGAGCAAGCCCTTACAAAAAGACTTTTATCAAAATGACGCTTTTTTCCCCCTGAATTTAAATACAATCAGCATTAATTGCGCATTTGTTAGGATCTTAATCTAGTCCCCTTTTTTCCTTGAATATATATTCTCCTATGCTTCGCTTATTTAGCTCACAGGTCTGTGTGGCATGTCACTGAGCTCTGCATCCCTGTCATTCCGTGCCATGTGAAATCTAACACTGTGCTAGTCAGTGAGAGAAAAGGAATCAATATCCTGTTGAAGTCTGAGAGGATTACTGCTCTATATGTCACTTCTTGGGAGTACAGCATCCACCACCAGCGTACACTACACGCATGCACAGAAGCAGCGCGACCACAAATGTCGCACGTCTCCAGGTGCATCGGCTGGGCTCCTGTCAGAAACACTAAAAAAATATTAATAAAAATAAAATACAAAGAGACTGAGAGGGAGAGTCTATTAAGTGCTGTGGTTTTCTATTAAACTCTAGTGGAGGCGGGGGAGAAAAGGGGAAGAGGAGTTCACATTATCTAAGAGAATTCCAATTAACACTCTCCCCCTCAGTAATTAGCTACTAAAATAGCTAGCGAACAAACCCAAAATCCCAGCCCTGATGCCACCGCACTGCCTAATTAATTCTCAAATCAGGAGCATCTGATTCAGAAAATAACCTGATAGTGCAGATGACAGGCAGACTGGACAGAATAAACCATGAGGAATCACGCTCAAGAGTAAATAAAATAGAAAAAAAACTGCCAGCTTGCCATTTCCGTCCTTCGTCATATCCACATGGGCTATGCTTATTTTAGACTGTGTCTATGTTTTAAAGGAGAAAAAAAAAAAAGATCAGACAAATGAAAACACCAGTGATCAAGCAGTTAAAGAAGTGAGATTAAAAGGAGATGTAGAATAAAATAAGGTGTTTTTCGAAGAGAATGAGGGAAGAAAAGCTGTAGCGAAGGTCATAGCCAGAAAAGCAGATATCTTTTAGCCGTCTGCCGCTCATTTGCTCCTTCACTGGTCAGTTCTTCCACTGTTTAATGCAAACAGATGAGGACTTTTCTCGCTCTTTTTCCAAATCCTGTCTTTTTAACGGTGGCTTCTTGGCCTCTGCAGTAACGTCAGCACAGCGACTATTAAAACAGCATGTGTCCCAGACTGCTACGCACAAGCACAGAGAGACACACACACACGGGAGACCTCTGCACTTTTTGGTGAACTTTTAACCTCTTTCCATGAAGTGAAATGTGGAGCACGGGGGTTAAGGTATGCCTAAAGACGCCGCACACATTGCACGTATACAACAGGTACGTAGATAAAGCCTAATCGGAGGCAGGTATCGGCATTAGCTGCATTAAGATGTCATCTATCTGCGGCTCCTATCGGCTATCAGCGACTAGCGCTGATGGATAACAAGGAAGAGATAAACTCAATCAGCCAAACAACCTATGTAGCCACAGGGTGAGCTTTAAAACCTGTTCTAATAATACCAACCTAATTCATCTGCTTTTCAATATGCACATGGTGGCCTGTTTCAATTAGACACACAGACGCAGCTTATGGACAATACAGTACCTCTAGCGGTAACTTTTAATATGCTGAGATCCCCATCATTTAGATTTTACACTGATTTTTTGCAGCTGACACACACCAACAAACACGCGCACTCACACACATAAACTAAGTCTCTCACACACACACACACACAGACACAGTGGCACATTATAAAAACACGCTGTCACATGCTGATCTGTATCTGGACAAGTCAAACTGTGATAAAGTCACTCTACAACTACAGCAATCGATGGAAGTAATTTATTTACCTCACCAGGCAATTTCTGCTCTGTCTTCAGAGAGAAGGAGCGAGGGAGGAAGAGAGAGAGAGACAGAGGGAGATTTGGCAAGCATGTGTGAGTGGTGTGTAAATTAATCTAGCAGCAGTGAGATCCAGAGCCATGTATAAGTCCATAAAACAAGAGGAGGTTAAAGCAGCTCACATCATATACACACACATCAGGCAAAGGTCCAACACCAAAACCACTTCTTCCAGAGACAGAAGAGATGTGAAACGTCATCTCTGTTCCATTAATGTGATGTGCTATCCCTGGATGCTACTAAAAAGAGGAAAAAAAGAACAGTTAAGTTCTTTCTCCTCCTTTTTCTGTCTTTCTTTCTCTCTCTCCATTCAAAAGCAACACACACTGGAACGAGGCCTGTCCACGGTCCTTGACTTTAACTCAGTGAAATAAAAGGCACCTAACTAAGCCTCGATAATCGATACAAGCACTGCTGCCGGCTAGTTTTCACACACACACATATACGCACACATGCAGACACGCACTTATCCCACCTCCTCAGATGCTCATGCATATGCATGTCCATTGTGATTTATGCATCCTGGCGGGGGTGTGAGCCTATCTGAGAGCAAGGCCAACACACAGGTCAGCTCATTTGTAAATCAGTTGCCTATTTATGGATGTGTATGTGTGAGTGTTTGTGTGTGTATGTGCATATCTGCGGATGTTTGTGCCAATAAATCTGTGACTGTGCGTATGGGTAGAGGTCAACACTAGAAACAGGCTCATAATCACTGCATCGCCTTCATTCATTATATTTATTGAATTCTTTGCAGCTTCTGCTCTTGGCACGTGTAAATCATACAAGTTCTACTCTATGGGTTTCTATCCGTTCACTCTATGTGTGTGTGTGTTTGTGTGTGTGTGCGTTCCAAGTCATGTCCATTGAGTGCTGACTACCTCTGCCAACCGGGGCTCTGACCCTGCTTTTTGCAGCAGGAAGTCACCCAGCTTTGTGACCTCGCTTATTATTCCCAGGGATGGTTGGGGGAAAGTCTTTAGAAAAACACCTTCCATCAGAGTGGCTGTCAGTTAATGGGGTCCCCACGGTCTCTTCTGTCCTGTGCACTGGATTATGGGTAAAAATAAGACAAGATCTACACCTGAGGAAGTGTTGGGGGTTAAACGTACGCTAATTTGTGGCATAATCTGAGAACATAGCCCTCTTTGCACACAAAGTGAAAAAAAAAAGTGTGTGCTTTCCTTTGTGGAAATTCAGTGGTGTTGCTCCACCCTCCTCCCACCTCCTCTGAACAACAGATTTGGGCTAATAGGGCAGCTGCTTGTCCACCCCCCCTTCTCTAAAACCCCTCTATGCTGCTCCCCTTGAAACCCTTCCACCCCGTCTCCCTTCCCCAAAAAAAAAAAAAAAAAAAGCCCAGGAGGAAGCCTGTTGTTTTCAACTTGTTTTGGACACAGCCATGAATGGAAAAGTTCAAACTGTTGGAACGCTCATCCCAGAAAAGATTGCACTTTATTTGTTCACTATTTTCCTTGATTGTTGCTCAGGACATGTTTCCTGATCACTGAAAAGATAGTAACGAAGGGGAATAAAACCCCAAGAGTGCCACGCGGCTGTCTGTTTATCCATCTATTCAGCTGTCTCACCCTTCCTTTTCTGTTTTGCTGTGTTGTCAATAGGCAACCGTATCCCAGAAATAAACCCTGCATTAGACTGACCGGCAACCACAGTTTGTAACAACATCAGTCACACACAATAATTTATGCTCTTCACAATGCAAAAAAAAAAAAAAAAACATAATTTGGAAAGACTACAGCAAGTGTCTGGATATACAAAAAAGAAAACATGAAAACATTGCAAGTTATTGCAACACACAAAAAAAAATACCAGAGGAAACACTATTGAGATAAAAACCCCTGAAACGCACACAATCAATCCCTCGTGGCGAGTGTAAGTGAGCTCATAGAGATGTTTCAATGGATTGAAAACTACTGTGTCTTTGGGTCCAATCGCATAAGACGGCAGAGAGCCTGACCTCCATGTGTGTTCATGTGTGTCGAAGTGTTTGTTTGTGTGTACTTGGGGGGGTTGAACATGTGTGTAACTAGAGCCAAACTGTAAGCCATATGCCACTCTGGCTTTGATGCCAGCCAGCAAACCAACCCCCCCCCCACTAGTCATGCACAAAAACACACACACACACACACACACACACACTCCCTCTCATAAACACGCTTGCATGTAGACACACACACACACACAGTTCCCTGTATAAAAAAGAAGCCCCTCCACTTCATTAGGAAAGTAAACACAAGTGCTGTCTGAAGTGGCTAATTAGAGACTAATTACTCCCTGCTCGTTACTAATGCAAATTAGATTATGCTGCTTAACTTCCTCGTGTCCACAACGCTGCTGTTAATTGAGGCCTTTTGAAATTAAATTACCCGCTAATTAGCATATCAAAACCATTAATTCTGAGCAAGGAGGGGGAAAAAAACAACAACAAATGCCAAGTTTTGCTAATGAGTTTTGCTAATTGAATATGTACGCTCAATACAGGGTTTTGTGCCAGGAATACCTATTCAGCTGATCGGCGTGCGTGAGCCTGTGTGTGTGTGTGTGTGTGTGCACGTGTGTGTGTGTATGTGTAAGCAGCCAGACAGAAACACCATGCATCATAAGAGCAGCATATAATTAAAGGAACCATTCCATCTCTCCAAATGCTTTGTCAATATTTCCCTCTGAATGCGCGACTCCACTGATGTTCAGCATGTGGGGAGCGAAGGGATACAGCAGAGACGCCGAGAGAGAGAGTTAGAGAGAGAGTTAGAGAGAGAAAGAAAGAGAGAGAGAGAGAGAGAGAGAGAGAGAGAGAGAGAGAGAGAGAGGGGGGACGGATATTCATCTCATGAGAGGCAAAAGAGCCACTGAATGTGGAGTGTGTGTGTGTTGCAGTGGCATGTGAGCACGGTGAGCATTTGTCCAGGCTGTAAGCCTTCTTTGAAGTAAAGAACTCTGTCTCTCTGATGCTCTCCTAAAGCCCCAGACCCCCTGCCAGCTCTTTCTCTGTGCCCCCCTCTCTCTTCAACTGGCCCCTCTTCACCTCTGCTTCAATACCTGTCCAATTAGGGAAACACACACACACACACACACACACACATACGCAGGTACATATACATTTTATAGCCACTAGCAGGTGAAGAGCCTAATCTCTCCGTCATTCAAAGATAAATCTGTTTTTCTCTCTTGGAACTGAATAAATGATTTCAAAACTTTGAGGATTCGAAACGGTGAGCATATTCATGGCCGGGCCTACCTGCTTATGAATACGAGAGGATACACACAGAGAAGCCAGGAGCTATTAGCTACTTTAATCTGCTGACGAAATAAAAGAATCATACATCTAAAGATCCATCTCAGCTTTGCATGTAAAACTAGCAGAAATAATGTCATTCTGAAAAACTCCCCTTTCCCTTTCCTAAATATCTATCCAATCAGGGTGCGTGAAAAGCCCTATTCAGGTTGGCCCTTATAAAAGTTTCATCTTATTACACTTTCCAACTCTCATTTCATTATCCCTATAATGGCAGATGAAAAAAATGAATGGTAAAATTGAGAGGTAGCCATACAAAAAAATTAAATAACCATGATAATTAGATGTAAAGATATTATAATTCCTTTAACAGGATGCATAGAAACTGCTGCTCGACAATATTTGCCCTAATTGCTAGAATTATCATATTAACCAGTTACCATTTGGGTAAGTTGATTAAAAAATTGATTATTCGTCTATTTCTTTTAGGAGTTTCTTAATCAAAATCTAACATCCTTGAAAAATTAATTTGAAGCCGTTTCTTATCAGTTAATTAAATCGGGTTGGAAGTCATTTTTTCTGTGCGGCATGATTAGAACGGTTCTGTTCTCTTCTGTTCAGACACCATGACGTTAGAGGGGGAACTTTTCACTGTCTCATCAAACATTCACAACCACAAGAATAGGACTTCTTTGAAGGGCCCGGCGCCTTTTTTTTTTTCTTCCAAACCTCTGCCTTTCTGATAAATTGTGCTATACCCAATAGATCTTTCTTTCTCGTTAACACATTCTCATTAACGGACAGAGAAAGCGAAAGGAGAGGGGAGGGGAAGAGGGGAAGAGAAAAGGAGAGTGTCGGGGAGAGGCAGAGGGGAGTGGGTGGGTGGGTGTGAGTGCTGAAGGGGGTAAAAAAAAAAAAAGAGGTGGGAAAACAGGGCAGAAAAAAACTGAATCAATGGAAGAGATAAAGTCAAAGAGAGAAATGAATGCGCTGACAAATTTCCGTACACAATGATGAAAATTAAATAAAATAAAGACAACACAGGCACACAGGCACACAACGTTGCCTGGGTGACAGCCTTGGGGTGGCCTGAACTGAGACTAAACAACTAAGCCAGGAGCTAAAACAACACCTGCTGTTACTACAGGAGCAAAATGTCTGTCTAATCATGTTCTCTCTGCGTGGAGGAAATTAAACTGTTGGTTTTAAATTTTAGTAAAAATCAAACATAAAAACACTGAGGGGTTGAAAATTGATTTTCTTTTTTTCTGATCTATATATGTAACAGATTTCACTTCATTTTGTATCAATTCAGATTTGCAGAAACTATGCATCAGAGGTTGACTTCACCTCAGAAAACTAGTTTTCTATTTCGGGAAGAAGACTAATTATGAAGCTCTGCCCCTGGGAGAGAAAAGCCCCTCTTGAAGGAGAGAGAGAGAGAGGCAGAGAGTCCATTCAGCACTGGCATCAGTGGAATATAAGTTTGTCTCTCTCTACTTCAGCAAGCAGCAGAGCAGAACCGAACAGATACAGTGCGCTCCACTCATCTGTCCATCCCAGACTCCTCAGGGAGGTATGGGAGGATTGGAGAAGGGTGTGGGGGGGTGGGGGGTCAAAAGGAGAATTAAAAGGAGAATCAGTGAGGATACAGAGCAGTATGGAGGGTCTCTCTGATTGGATAATGAATTGAATGATTATGAGAGCCTGGCTGGTAAAGTTACGAAGAATTCTCAGTTCATCAGCCAATCAGCCAATCAACCCGATCCCTCATCAACCAATCAAACCCCCACCCAGGGGGTGCCGTAGCAGAGGTGCGGGGGCTTTTCCATTTGCTATTCTGTCTGCCTCTCCTGCTTATATTTTTCTCTCCCTTTTTCTTTTACAGCACGTTACTCTGTCTTTGGTACAGCTGCCCTCATCTTTCTCTGTGGGAGACAGAGAATTCTCAAAGCCACAATTACCGCACAGAACTATCAATTTCCCCTTCAATTAACCCTGTGGGAAGAGAGGGGACAAGGGAGAGGAAGGAAAGAGCAGAGAAGAGGATGAGAAATTCAAATTTGGGATGAAGACTGCCACCTCGGTCCATTCTCCCCCCCTCCTCCCAGGGTGCAGTCATGTGTTTGGGCTGAGAAGGGAGAGAATTACACCTCCTCAGGATGAACTTGACCCCGCAACTGGAGGTTACTATACAGCACAGGCCCCCTATCCTCATTACCAGCAAATAGGCCCAGCCAGCGTTCCACTAATGCAGACTGTATGTTAATAACCAGCGCTCAAACCACAGTGCAGATCTGTCGAAAGCTAAGGGAAAGATAGACGGTGAGGCAGAGCGGCAAGGAGGAGAACCCAGAGAAAAGAGAGGGGAGAGGACAGGGAGGAAAAGGAGTTGGGGGGAGGATAAGGAGGGGGCGTGAGCCAGGAGTTGTGTTTCTTAGATCAGCGACTAAAGGGCCTGTGCCCCGTAACAACGGACAACTGTGATGGCATGCCTGCACTCTGCGCTCTGCTCCCTTCTCCTCCTCTTCGTTGCATTCTCACTTCCCTTCCCACCTCCTCCTCCTCCTCCTCCTCTTCGCCCTCCACCCACTCTCAGAGCGAACCCCTGGGGGAGCTGCTCAAACCAAACCCAGCCTTCAGCAAAGTTTCGCAGGCAAACTTTTCACAAAGCCCCCAGAAGCCGTACGCCTGCCTGACACCACAAAGCATGCCAGGGTTTCATTGCCACTCACCCTCCCTCCTGTCCTCGTTTTTGTACTTTAGTCCTTCGTTCCTCCCTCAGTCCCCTCCCTCGTTTATGCTAACTACTTTCCAAAGCTAATGCACTGTTCCTGCCTGACCTTTAGACAATGGAAACCTGCAGCAGCAGAAGTTGTCGATTAGGGCTACAGGTTGCATACGGCAACACTGACCTTCAATGGGCAAGTGGGCATTGTGTCATCTGCTAATCTAACCACCCAGGCTGGTTATAAACGCCCTGAGTGTTTGAAGAAGCACATTCTAGTATTTTCACAGTTTGAAAAGTGTCATCGTGGAAATAATGAAAAAGAAAACAAAGTCGTTTTTCTCTCTCTCGTTGAGGTTTTTGTCAGGGAACTGTTTATGCTGTGTGAGGAGCACCTACTACTTGTCCAGAGACAAGTAGATGTGCTGACAAAACACTGCAAGCACAGTTTGGCACAATCACAAAACAGACTGAATAAAATATAATTCAACATCTCTTTTTTATTTTTTTTTTTTACACAAATTTTGATTCTTTGAGTAAGAGCACAGTTCAATAAGCTTACTAATTAAAATTTTAAAAAAAAGTTTTCTTGCATTCAAAGCAATGCATAAATATTTCAGCGAATACATATATTTAAAAATGTGGCTTTTTGAATCTTCCAGTAATGTTTTCAATTTGTTTGTTTTTTGTTAATAAAACGTTTGAGTTATTTTGTCACGCACTTGTTATTTCAGTAATACTGAATGAATTACTCCTATTGAAATGGGGCCCGAGCAGAGGTAGCAAACGTTGGAGGTAAACTGTGATGACATCTTGGATGTAATGAAGAGGCTGAGGGAACACAGAGCTGTGATAATTAGACACCAGGCATGACAAGGAGAGCAGGAGAGGACCGGAGAGGGAGAGCTCGGATGGGGAAGGGTGGGTGGAGGGGGGGGAGAGAGTAGATGGACAGGAGAAAGTGCAGCACAATAAGAGGCAAGAATGAGAAAAGAGAGAGAGCAAGTGTTGAGCCCTTCACACTGAGTGACTATTGGAGCTCCAACGGCGAAAAGAACGCTTTCCGACCAACCACGGACCAGAAATGAAGGCAGCCCTGGCAACTGCAGGCACACATGCTGGGTGTATGTGTGCAGCCTCATGAGTGACACAAACATTTATCCTGATACATTCGTGTGACAATTGATTCAGAGGGGAGTGTTTAAAAAAAAAAAAAAAAAAAAACGAAGAGCGGAGCAGAAGGAGCTGACTGTTTATTGCAATCTAAATAAAACGGCCCGATTAAATATTCTTTTTTAGTTCACGTGTCTCATTAGAAGTCAGCCAAAACTGTCTGCAGAGGGAGAAAAATTGTCAGCGTTTAAACATTGTGTTGTGCCTTTGTAGATATAGTGGAACAGTGAGAATGTGACAGCAGTATATTTGAATGATGTTTTTTTTTTTTCCTCTTTTAATCCAGGAAAAAATTAATTTCAATTAATTTTTAAAAGAAAAAAAATAAATAAAAGCTTCTTTTTTTTCATTTTAAAACTTGAGTTGATGTATTGAAGTTGAAACAGAAACTGTGATACATGTTTTTAAAAAAAAAAAAGAATGAGAAAACTTTTCTTTAATTAGCAAAGAAATCTGATAACGGTATATGAACTGTATCATATGCGGCCTCGTACTCTGAAAACTACCTTAAATGGTGAGGCAGGAACTTAAATATTGTTAAAATCAAAGACTACGCTTCCTTCGTACGACAAACAACACTTTTCTACTTTTTCCTCTTTGCTGTTTTGTTTGTCATTGCTTTCCGCTTTGCTTTTCCTCTCAAACCCTCCACCCCCACCCCCTTAGCCAAGATTGTGCCGCCAAACAGTTAACGCTGCTTCACAGGCCAGCGGCCCACAACGCAAACACACCCACCTACACCCCTCTGCCTTCTCTCTCCTCAGGAACATGAGAGCTGGCTCTAATTCACAGGCTGGTAAAGCTGTGGTGGACAGCAGTCTTGATCTGGCAGGATTAGGCTACTTTTATTTCCCCGAGAGCTACAGGGGGAGGCGGGTGAGGAGATGGTGGAGGGAGGTGAGCATGCATGTGTGTGTATGTGTGTGTGTGTGTGTGAGGGGTGGGGTGGGGGGGTCTCAAATCCTTCTACAAATGTCAGACAACGACCGGTGACCGGGGGGCTGCACAGATACACACTCGCACACACACACACACATATATACGCAAACTCATAAACACTCCTGCAAAAAAGCCTGGTGAGCCACCCAGAAAAGAGACTCATCACTCTCCGTCTCATCAGTCTGAGGAAGAAGTGATGTGGGGGCAAGAAGGGAGCAAAGGAGGAGAAGGAGGAGGGAGGGAGTAAAAAGGGAGGGAGGAAGGGAGGGAGAGAGGGAGGGGGATTACACAATTATTCAGATAACAGCTGGGAATAATCTAGTGGCAGATGTCTCTCGGTCAACAATGCCCACCACACACAGGCGTGCATGTGTATGCGCATACACGCTAACAGTGTCTCAATGCTCAGCGAGCAGCCACAGAGTGAAAAAACGGCCGCTGATGAACCAGCACGAGCTGCTCGAACACACAACCACGGCTGGGAAAAGTTTTTTTTTTCTCTTTTGAAAAAAATCTGATAAATATGAGACAAGGTATTAAAAAATAACGACAGACAGCCTCCTCATCAAAGAAATGCACGAAAGAACAAAAGAACAAAAACACAACTTGGGAAAGCGACGACCTGTTTGCTTTCCTTTCCCTCCGAGAGCCGACTGAAAAACAAAACCTAAAACTTGAGGAATTCTGTCTGAGGAGGAGAGAGGTGGAGGGTCAGGCATTGATTGACAGGTAATTGCGGTTGGATGTGCGCGCACACAAACGCACACACACACACGTACAATGAGAGTGCACACATGCAGATCACAACAGCATCCTATGAGCAAATCTCCCAGTGGTGGCAATCACTATCCTCCTTCTCCTGTCTCCCCTTGCTATAAAAGCCACAGACCCCACTGGGCAAAAGCCTGCACAGTCTCTTCACCATCACAGCAAAGCAGAGGGAGGAGGAAAAAAAATGAGGTCAGAAGTTGAGAGAGACATCGAGAATTGAGTCTTTTACTGTGGGCCAGATCATATTTATCACATTTACTCTAAAAGAATATTTCTGAACATTTCTTCTAGAAGTTTTTGGGGAGAAAAAAAAAATTCCCCAGCTCTGCTGCCTTTCAAACATGAACAAATCTTTATGTGGGGTTATGTCGCTGGGGAGGAAGGAAGGGGGCGGCCCAGGCAAGTGGTGAGAGGGAGCTCTGTCAATCCGTCAACCCAGGCAGCCTATTGTGATTTGGTTTAACACTGGTTAACAGCTCGTCCTGTCAGGGGATGGATCATCCCACGGCGCCTCACATGCTAATAGCTTAAGTAGGCATCCCATGTCCCCCCCAGAACTAATACCGCAAATACTAATACCATAAAAGAGCAGTTGCACGCCAAACGCTCCAGCCTCACTTTCGCCTGCGTTAGCCAACATCTTGATACTTTACGGATTAGAAAACATAATGAGATGCATTTAAATGGTTATTACCTCCCTGGTCCGGGCTGGCGAGGAACAGGGACGAGGGGAAATGCTGCTTTGCTAATTTCCTATCATCATATGTTAATCTACAGTCGTCCTGGTGGAAGTGATTCAAATATTCTGAAGCGTTAAAAACTAAAAAAAAAAAAAAAAAGAGCTAAAATATATCAGATTATCATAAAATCTGCTAAATGTAGAATAAAAAAAAATGAAACTGATGAGTGACGAAATCTAAATCTGTGCTGTTATTATTATTTGCAGGTGAGTTTATGGCCCTTGATGTGAATCCCTGTGAGCTCCCACTCTGCTGTGAATCTCAGCATTTCATCAGAGCGCTCACTCGTCCGCTCGGCAGATTTTCCCGCCACAGCAGCACGGACAAACGAGCACTCAAGAGCTGTGTAATGCTTCTCTCCAGTCAGATGGTTTATGAAATGTGCAAAAAAAAAAAAAAAAAAAAAAAAACGTGCGCGCGTGTGTCCGTGTGTGTATCCATAACATTCGGGAGCCTTGCGCTTCACAGCTGTCACCTACCCTTCACAGCCATCCTTTCAATACACATTAAAGCAGTGCTGCAGAAAGTTTAGTCACATTGTTGTTCTGAGTGAAGCTTTCCACTGCTCCGCTCCCTCGGTTACCCGCTCGATTGACGGCTGCCCTGTCATTTTGTCGCAGTGCTTTAGAAAACACCAACGGCTCTCTGATGAAGTGCTTACAAAAGGTCATAGGGTGGCGGCGACGGAGAGGAGGGGAGCCGACTACTGAGAGACGGAGGCAAGGGAAAAGGAAAGGGAGACGGGATGGAGTGAAGGAAAATCCATAACACAAATACAGCTGTCAGAAGCAATGCGGAGTTAGCAGGGGACGCAACGACCGATGAGAGCTTTTTCATGAAGATGCTCCGCTTGAACACAACAGGCGTTCTATCAGCTTCTCCACCGCTCGGGTGTTTTTTTTTTTAAGTTTTTTTTTTTTCCTGCTTACATCTCAAGTGCTCCACCTGATCTGTGCCACTGACCTCATGATGCTCTGTGACTCTTTCTCTCTGTCTCTGAAATCAAACTCGATAGCTCCGACTGCCTCGCTTCACAATCTGCTCTCACTCCTCCAGACTCCACAGCCCTTTCCTTCAACTCCAGCTCTTTGCTCCAGCCATGGCCTCAGGTGCCAAGCGCACTCTGGAGAGGCTGATCTAATGCTTCCTCCGCTATAATAACCCATTGCCTATAACCCTCACACTGTTGTTTCCTTCACTTCATACTGCCTTTCACTCATATTTTCTATCTCTCTCCCTGCTGTCCTCCCCCCCACCCCACCTCCTCCACCTCCACACACCCATAGGAAACAGTCTCTTCCGCTCTGAGCTGTTGGGTCACTCCTTCCCACATCCATCAGCTGTTAATGGGCCCGGTGCTCTGCAAAGCTGGAGGAACATCTCCAAGCGAGTCTGCATCCCGGCCACCCGGCACACAGATAGAAAAACTTGGGGGAAATGGCTCATCTAAAATGCACAGACATGTTAATGACCACAGGCTAAACCACTGTGTCAGACGAAATGATTACCTTATCAATCAGAGCGGGGAAGAGCGCGTAAATTTTGGGAGTATTAAACTGGGGCTGCTGTCATCACGTAAGCGGTGACAGCTCTTTCGAAAGCCACAAAAGGCGAAAACAAAAAGACGATATCTCCCCCGTCTCACAGGTGCTCAACTTCCTAAAAGACCCACTAAAAGCATCTTCTCGCTGTTCTCCCCCCGCTGTCCTGCAACTTCACCGTGCGACACACCGTCTCCTGACCCATCACAACAACACATCTCAGCTTTGAAAAATGTGCAGGATTTATTATACGCACACGCAGACAGACAGACACACACTTTCACACAAGTATTCGGCTCTCAGCTTCTCCTAAATAACAGGTTCAATTAGAACCACATGTATAATCAGGCCTCAGTCTAAAGCAATGTGGCGGCAGTTTCACTGTGCAGTCAATCACTTCAATACACAAACAGAACATTCCCCCACTTGCTGGCCGTCCACATACGATAACACCTTCTTTTAACCCATTAATTTGTCGATTATATTTCATTAACAATTTAAAAAAAAAACGGTAACAAGCCGTAACTGCTTTTCTAATGGTGTTCGGTGATTACATTTTATATTTTTCCACATCACTGGAAAAACTGAAAAGGAACCAATCTATTTTATAAAAATCTACGATACAATAATTTAAAATTTGCTTAATTTTAACACATAATTACACAGCTGCCATGATCTGTACATTTTCCTCTCTTCTCGTCCGTTCTCATTTAAAGCCCAACACATGTTCAGCTGAAATGTGTGCAGCTCTGCGATAATGTCAGCTTCAGGACCAACACTTAGAATAATTCCATTTAAAAACATGCTTTCTCTCCCTGCACAATTTTTCTTTTCTCTTTTTTTTTTTTTGCTTTTCTCACACCCCATCTAAAGGATATTGAAAATTTAACCATTTCAGCTTTTAAGCAGGTAATGCACTAAGTGCTGCAATACAAGTAAATCTGTGAGTATCTATCATGGGTCAAACCCTACATGTATAGCAGTGTCGTATACGGGTGCTCTTCAACATCACTTTGGAGCCAAAAGCCCACTCAGACTTGTGGGTTTGGGATAGCAGGAGGGTTTTAATGAAGAGAGCGCGAGAGATGTAGAGACGGACAGGCAAGCCATCAATGCTACCGACGCACAGGACATTTAAAACTTCAAATACTGTCCATTTTCACTCAAGCAGGACAGGTGAATTGAGAAAAAAGCACTCTCATATACACACACTCCCGCACTCAGATATATACACTCTTCCACACATACATCCGCACGCGCTCATGCTGGAGGTAAGGACTCTCTGAGTGAGTTTATGGACTAACACAATCATGTTGGTGGCTTTTAATCGTGCTGAAGGGGTTTTAAAGCGCATGAGATTCATAGCCATTATTGCCTGTCTCTAGACGGTCTCATGCATGGCTCCAGTCACACCCCGACACACACTCTCACACACACATACACTCACACTGGACCAGGCTGAAAATCATCATTTAAGTAATGTGTCAGTAAGCATAACAGAAACAATTGTCTGGTGGAGAGCAGAGTCTGAAACTGATAAAAATCAGCAGTACATGAGCGACTCTTGCAAACAATGAAACAAAACAGGACATGGAAAAGACACAGCTGCTGAGAGGAGAGAAGAAGAGGGGGAGAAAAAAAAAGAAAAGAAAAAGAAAAGCAAAGACGGGAAAAGTGTTGAAGCAAGTCGGATGAAAAAAGGTGGCAAAGCTGAGGCGAACGCACAGACACGGGCACACAATAGCCGACAGAGAGCAGAGAGAGTCAATCTGTCTCTGACACCTCTGGCTTCCTGCACACGTACACTCTTTTTTTTCCCCCCAAATAACTACTTCTGCCTCTCAAATACTCTTTTGTTTCATTGTCTCTTATTATATTTTCATGAAAAGCCTGTCAGTGATGTGATAGCCTATCAACGAGCAAAGCACTACACAGAAATGATAACTTTACACTTGATTTTAATTATTTTTATACTGCTGGTAAATGCTGGTGTGTTTGAATAGAAATTTTTTAAAAAAGGACTTTTATTTTCTCCTCTTATTCTTCAGCAGTGTTTTGCAGTTCTACCTGAGCTCCATTGTAAGTTATTTTATTGAGCTTTGCGAAGGCTTATCAGTTAGTAAATTTGAAATGTAAATTTCCAAACAACTGAATTTGTATTGTAACTTTAAATCAGACCTGCAGTTTAACAAAAAAAAAAAAAGAAATCATTCTTACACTGAGCCAAACCAGCTGCTGAGGCTTCACTGTACCAAAGAGAAATGAAGCAGATGATAAAACAGGCAGCAGTGAAAATCTGAATTTTCAAAAAAGAAAAGCAACTTTAGAAATAACTCGTTTATATTTCACATATTTAAGGGAAAGATTTTAAACATTTTCTAGCATAATAATTCACTATATAAAACAGATTCACTGCCTGCACAAACTGTGTTAATTATTTCAACATTACTTACAATTCTGGAAGTAAACTGATGAGCATATAAAACACACTCAGCCTCTCCTGTCTTGAAATTAACAAGTCAACTAAAAATCAATTCCAATTCTGCTTATTTAAATTAACTGCAATGTGAGACTGCGTGAAGGCCCCTCTGCATTAAAAACTTTACTGTCTTCTTCATTTATTTTTTTTTAAAGGCAACAACTTGTTGTGTTTGTAGGTGAAATAAAGTTTGAATTTATATTATTATTATTTTTTCAACACCAGCAACCTCTGAGCCAATACAAAATACCTGCTCTCCTGTCTGACACCACAACTGTGACAAGGTCATAAAACGTGATTAAGAGCTTTTTCATTCCCGCTGGATCTTCTATTAAAGTGCAATTAAAAGTGTGTCATCACGTCGCGGAAATGCCACCACAGAGGACAGGAGGGGGGAGACACAACAGCAGAGAGAGAGAGAGAGACAGAGAGAGAGAGAGAGAGAGAGACAGAGAGAGCGAGAGAGAGAGAGAGAGAGAGGGGACACAGTAAATAAAATTAATTATGCCAAATGCCCCGGCGCCCATCAATCACGGGGCAATAATGCCCATGTCAGGGTGTGCACCCACACGGCCTGTATGCTTTTCTCTCAATGACAGACAACTAACAGCAATTAATTGTCATTTCATTTCTCCCTCTCTCTCTATTTTTTTTTTTTTTTGGTGGCTCTGCAGCTTTCAATCAGTCCATCTGACCTGCGGGGATGTGCAGCCTGATATCTGATGATGATGATGATATTTTAAGGGAGAAGAAAAAAAAGAACACAACAGGAGAAACTTCAATTTCTCCAAAAGTTGCATCCTGCGTGTTGTGCAGAATCCAAAAAAGAGAAGCCTCTATTTAAACTGTTCATCTTATTATCATATACTTAAATATATTTATCATATCTCGGTAATAAGTTCTTCTTTTTTTTTCCTCTATGGAAAAAAAAATAGATCTTTCCCTTTGTGGTGCAGGCCTACTTTCAGGCGGTTTACGACTGCAAAAAGGGAAAAACACAGGTCAATGCGAGGCTCTGCTACAGACTTCATCCTCCTCAATTTCTAAATTTATAAGTCAGCTCGAAATGTGTTGGAGATGTATTTTATCCTTAAAAAGCAAAAACGTCCGTTTATCCGATCAGTCTCATTCACGCATTTTTAAAAGAAGAACTAATCAAGGTTTAAATACACTTCTGATCACTTTCTACAAACCCTCGCATCTTTTAAAAATAAATCTGGTTAAAAGTAGAAGTTTTACAAAGCAAGAGCAACTTTCCTGCAGCTCTTTAAAACATCCACCGATAATTTATTATTATCTCCTTAATCCGGTAGAATTTATTGAAACTCCAACAGGCGCATGAAACCTCAGTGGAGCTCACAAAGCGGTTCCAGTTTCAAAAGTCAAAATGGTTTGAAAAGAAAGTATTGTCCGCAGACCTATTGACCATGTCAACAAGAAAGCTGCTTTTTCCCCCTCTTCTTCTTAAGACAAGAGCTCTATTCTCTCCAATGAAGGCTACAACGAGCTTTTTTTTTTTAAATATAATTTTAAACCTTATTGTCTAATTGTCAGAAAGTACATTTGAGCAGAGGACAGAGCTGAGCGGCTCAGCTCCACTTAAACAGGTAGAAAGCGATGACAAAGCGCTCATTCTCAGCTTGGAGACGTTTGCGTAAAATTATCACCACATAACCCATGTCGGCGTCTATTATCAAAGAGTTATTAACAGCCAAAGTTGCTTTCTTTGTATCTTTCCTCCTTTCAAATCCAACCCCCGACATCTTAGTTAGTCCAAACCTGTGAGAGAGAGGGGGAAAAAAAAAACTTTTTGTTGCTTCAAAAGCAAAAAAAAGTTCGGACACTTTATCCAAACGCTGGCCCTCCCGATCCCACCGATCTATGCTTTGATCAATTATTAGGGATCAAATACATCGTTCAAATGATACACGACTGGAAGAGGATTTTCTGAACATGTGCGCAAGAGGACACAGAGACAAACTTCGATTTTCTTTCCAGGGAAGAATTAAAAAAAAAAAAAAAAAAAAGAACATACAATCAACTGCTTTAAAGAGGATGTTTTTTGTTCAAGTGTCAAAACTTTTAGGAGTCAAAAGTTAGAATGAAACACGGACGGAAAGTGTGGATGAGGAAAAAACAAAAACTCCCGAGAGCGGCCGCTGGATCAAACCTCCTCTAATAGCCGATTATATTATTAAGGCTGACTTGGTGGAGTTTCACAAACAACGTGCGATGAAAAGTTTTTAGCGTGTCGAGGAGGCGAGCGTGTGTAGGAGAGAGTTTCAATGGAAGGAAAGCGTGAGGAAGATAATACAAAAAAAAAAAGAAAGAAAGAAGAAGAAGAAGGGGGGGAAAGGAAAGTGTAGATAATGCATCAACCTGTTCTCTTGGTTTCTGAAGAAGTCAACTTTCACGCCAGTGGTTGGACCATGTGGACAGCCCGCTTCTTGCTCCTCAAACCCCCGGCGCGTCCACTCTCTCTCACGGCGACAAAAGGGGGGACACAAACCGACGGGACGAAAAAAAAAAAAAAAAAAAAAAAAAAAAAAAAAAAAAAAGAAACAAGAGAGGAGAGAGAGAGAGACAGAGAAATCTAGGATCTAAGACCGCAGCACCATTACTTTAAACGACAAAGCGTGCTCGTTAGTCCTTTTCCTTTTTCCCTTTTGTGTGCGTCCTCTCTCCTCGGAGTGGCCCCTCTGGAGTGAAGTCAGAACAATACTGCCGCTAAAACTCTGGCACTGTGCGCAAGTTGCCGCGGAGAAACAACGCCGCTTCTCGTTTTTTTTTTTTGTTGTTGTTGTTGTCTTTTTTTGTTTAGTTGCTTCTGCTTCTCCCCCTCCTGCTATCTCTTCAAGAGGCTGATTCAGCGCGTATAACCTCTCCACCGGTCTTCACTTTTTGGCATCCCGTCTGTTGCTCGCTCGTTCGCTGGAAATCAGGGTTGAATCACTGGGACTGTGTGAGTGTGTGTGTGTACACGAGTGGTGGAGAGTGTGTGTGTGTTGCGGGGGGACAGTTTTTGCTGCGCTACCGTAATGCCTCTAAAGCAGGTGCGCGTTTTTCCGTCGCTGCTGCCCCTATCGACGCACTGAAAGCCCTGGCGCACAATAAAACAGCAGCAGCAGCAGCA
>NW_007579156.1:162516-182212 GCF_000690725.1 Stegastes partitus
GAGAGAGAGAGAGAGAGAGAGAGAGAGAGAGAGAGGGGAAGGCACTGATCTTTTGACCTCTCTTTGCATCCCGGCTGAGTTGTGCTATTGTGGAGGCAGAGAGGAACAGATGTTAGCCTGCACAAAGTTTGAGCTGCAGAAACTGCCAGAAACAAAGCAAAATCACCCAAACAGAGCTGGTCTACAATGAAATACTTCACTGATTTTGGGGCATTTTATTGAGCATCCAAACCATATATATATATATATAAAACTCTACACAAACTACTCATATTGTGTACACCAAAATAAATCCCCTATAATTTCCTAAATATTTCTTTTTCTCTCTTGACAGACCTTCTTCCAAAACAACTTTAATTTTTCAAAAATCACTTAATGATAGCCTATATCGATTTATGCCATTAAAATTTATGCCAACCTAAGAAATGCTGTATTCCACAAATAAAAAAATAAGTGTGAAATCTGTTTAAGTGGGTTCACTCTTGTTATACACTTACCATCCAAATAGACAGTTATATTGTGATTAGATAAATTTTACTGTCTGCCTACCTCACTGTGTCCTTTATGTATTTTGGAAGCCTGACAACTCCTTTTGCAGAGTTATTACCGCCTTTTTTTCTTCTTCTTCTTGCCACCACATTCATTTACTAATTGACAGCATAATCAGTGTTGAGATTACTGTCTCTGATGAAATTTGGAAATTACATCATACCTGTCGCTGGAAAAAAAAAAAAAAAGGGAGGAAAAAAGGAGAAGAAAAAAAAAGTGCCATAACTCAAAAGAAGATCCTGGGATAATTTTGCTTTGGCCATTAAATGGGATTCTGCCCTCCTGCCTTTCCTCTATCTAAGCTTTTACCTTTGGAAAATGATGGCAGTCCATCACAGCACCACCCAACAATGGGCCACGACTGCAGTAAATCACAACACATTCATTAACACGATCAATACCACTAAAAATATGTGTGTCTATGGGTGTGTGTGCAAATGTTTGGGTGTGTGTTTGTGCGTGCCAGTGTATATGAGCGCCCATATATTCTTTTACTTACTCACCTCTCCTCTGAGTCTGACAAAAATTTTGCCAGGAACACTTTGTCATGCGTCTCCAATAAATCTCCCGAGAATTGACGAGCGCTAATGTGAGCGACTGGATGGTGATGAGTGATGCTTTTCTAAGTGGCTGTTATTAGGAAGGTGCACTTCCAAGTTTGATCTGTGCAAAAATCTGACGCCCGTTATTTCAAGAAAGTTTCGAACCAAACCCGCCAGCAGGTGTGTATGCGGTTTAATAACAAACAGCTTGCATCCGACAACTGGAAATATGCGAGAGGCACAACAGAGAGCAAAGAGACTGAATCATTCTTGTGCTTGTTGTTGTGTAACTGCTGACATTTTGACTAGAGATATCAATCACCCCCGCCTGCCTGCAGGATCATGATTTGTTTTGTGTTGTTTGTCTGTTTTTGGTTGCATAAAATCACAGAATTAAACAGAGTAGAGGAAACCCAGACTGGGCTTTTGCATCCGGAATAAAGTCAGTCCACGCTGAAGCAGGCCAAGTATGAAACCGGATCAAAACAGAGCCTGACCCGGACGTCTAAACTCGACGCCTTCATTCTTGTTCTTGGTGAAAGGAGGAAAACGCTGTTTGGCCCCTCTAACCCATCTCCCATCCCATTTAGAAACCCTTCTCTCCCTGTTAATCAGGGGGAATAATTATCAAAGTGGACAGGTAATTAAATTAAAACATAAGTGGCTACATGAGCTGGGTTGGCTGTACTACAAGGTTTTCCCTGGCTTAATTAAAGAGAAATATGGGAGTGCTCACCCACAGTGTCACAGAGCTGGTAAAAACGAGAAAAAAAACCCTCCTGCCACCAACTTGAATAACTCAGTCTGATCCGTTCAACACAGGATTTGGGGGGCTGATACAAAGAGGTGCTGATCCTGGTCTCTCTCTCTCGTGTGTGTGTGTGTGTGGGTGTGTGCGTGTGCCGCGGAAAAAATCTTCTTCACTGCTGAATCAGGGCTGAATCAGTTCCACTGACAATGTTGTTTGTTTTCTAATGAAAGCAGAAGCACATGTGTGCTGGTGAGTTGAAGGAGTGCAGGATGTGTGTTACACCAAAAAAAAAACAACAAAAAAAACTGTGAGCTTTAGCAGCCATCTGGGAATAATGTTGTAAAATAAAGCTACAATAAAATAAAACTTACTGCTGTTGATGTTTACAAACAACTCCCACAAAATCTCTTGAAAGTCAAACCCAGGGAGAGAAGCCTCAAACACACACACACACACACACACACACACACACATTTACAAATAAACACACTGGGATTGCTGTGCACAGAGCAAATTATCCAAACATTCACAAACACGCTCATATGTGCCCACACCCACTCTGGTGCACATATGAGTGTGCATGTTTACAAATAAAGACAAAGTGGGAACACACACACACACACACACACACACACACACACACACACACACCACCACCACCGCCGCCTCTGTGGTTATGCAAAGACAACAGCAGACTGTGGCTCAAAAAAACACTGCTGCTATCTCAGGGCTGCGAGTATTACAATAATAAATGACAGAGTGCGTCTATGCAAAGCTTCTCCACATCTTTGGTGGTGGAGTACCTGTGAACAAAGTGTGTTTGTCTTCCTGTGGCCTTGGTGCAGACAGTGGCATCTGCATAAATCTCTGAATATACACTGATTGCTGGGAGGATCACAGCCAATCACCACCTGCTTTCTATTAGCCGCTCATAAACATGTTTACTGTCACAGCTGCTCCGCATCACACAACCACGCGCTCGCTCACACACACACACACACACACACTCTGAAGCAAAAAGAGAGAGAAAGACACGCTAAGAAAATGTGTTTATCACTACTCTCTCCTTGTCTTGGCCTTTCGTTGGAAGGGAATAATTAGGGAGTCCCAGCCAAGGCAGTGGTGTACGTGTTAACAAGCTGTTTTATCACACACACTCACACACTTCTTCCCATATGCAGGGACAGCCAGAGAGAGCGAGAGAGGATCTCATTCTGCGACTCAAGGACTCACGCCTTTGTGAAACACTTGTGACCCAGTCCAGGAACGAGCAGTCCAGCCGGTTGGTGTGTAGATCCAACAGGTACACTGCTCACACTACCAAGGCTCCTAAACAACAAAAAGAGAAAAAACAAACAAAGGGTGTTTGTAAAGAGGTGAAGAAAAAAGTAAGAGAAACTTTTCATCTTCAAAAAAATCCTTCACTCATTGAGACAAAATTGACTTTCGTTGCAAAAGGAAAAAAAGAAATTATCTTTTTAAATGAAGGCTAACCTGCCTAAGTTGTTGAATCAAAGCTGGAGAAGGATTTTGTAACTCAGTTTAACCTTCTTTGGTAAGGTCAATATTGCCATATTGTTATTTTGAGAAACAAGCACCAGAGTTCATTCTTATTTACAATCAAAGAGCAACGAAAATGCATGTCTGTACACTTTTGTTTTTTTAATGACTTGTTAGAAAAGTCACCTGTGTGAGAATCCTGTCATACCACTTCATCATGCACTAAGGTAAACACTGGCACTGGGAGGATGTGTCTAAGTTAGAATGCAAGTGTCGGAGTCAAAATTAACCTGATGGGTCAAATAGCACAAACACGAGGTTAAATTCAACGCACTCAGCCAACAGGCCCCAGTGTGTTCACTTTACCATAAGATATGACTGCAAGTTGTTATAAGCTACTGTCGCTCTTTTTAAATGTACATGTAGAAAACAACAAGTCACGTATTTCACTTGATGTCCTTTTCTTTTCTTACTTACTAAGTATTACCATTTGATGGTGTCTTATAATACTACCACTTAGCAAGAAATACTGTATGTTTAATCCCAATAAATTTATCTGGCCGCAATAGTTACTAGTTACTTTAAGTAGTTCACACTCGTTCCGCCTCAAACAGCTAGAATAATAAAATGCAATGCACAAGTTAATCAGTCAATAATAATAATAATAATAACACAATATCTCATTGTGTATACACGAGGCCATTTTCTTATAAGAATAGTAATATAAGCATTACAGTTTTATTTATTTTAAAGCACTTATAGGTACTGCTTGGACTTTTATGTGTAATCAAGTACGTTACTACACTATTCCAATGAAGCATTTTATTTCTTCAACCACTGCTTACATGTCACAATTTCTTACTGACTGCAGGTTTGAATGTCAAATGTCCATTGCTTTTACAACTAACAATTAATCTGTGACAGTTTTAAAGTAACACTTGAGTTCATTGTGCCACTCTGTTAAACCTGTTATTTTAGCTGAAGTAAGTAGCAGTAATATATAAACAGCAAAACTCCCGGTGGCTAATGTTAATGCACAACATTGAGCCAAACAGTGATTTTTAGCGTGGCGTTGTGCGACCAGGCCTCCGTGATGCTGCACGCAGGCTGAAGAGCTCAGACGTGACACAACTGCGCCGGTCTTCATGCGTGTCTGTTTAAACGTAACTTAATATGAGACATTTAGGAAATATCCCCCCCGAAATCCTATCCCTTGATCTGCTCACGTGCTGGACAGACAAACGCACTGTCAAAAAGACACACACACAAACACACATGCATTTTGCAGAGCCCTCTATTCCCTCCCTCGGTGCGATCTTGTATCAAAGCAAACAAATGACATGCTGTCTTCTCCTCTCTCTCCCCCCACTGTCTTTTTTGATGTGTGGTTGTGTAAAATGACACGCCGTATCTCTCCAGCTGACATTATCACTCGCCAACGCGCTCACATCTTCCGGCCGCACGCCTTTCCCACAGGACTCCCTACAGCAGGGGTCTTTGTCTCTGGAAGCATCACACACACGCATGGACACACACACACACACACACACACAGGGAACGACGTGGAAAAAACCTCCATGGTTTTACCTCTGCATTGTGTGCTGTCAGTGGCTGGTTTAAGAAATGAGAGAGAGAGAGATGGAGAGGAAGGATAGGATAGAACTGGCTTTTCGTGGGCAACCTTTGTGGCGTGTGTGTGTGCGTTTCTGAAGATGTGATGTGTGGCGTTTCCCTGCTGTACAGCAGATTTTCAATGCAACAGAGAGAGATGTAACCCAGAGAGCTCTGTCATATTAGTGCGGCCATCAGTGTTAAGCTGACATGTATAACAACCCTGATACAATAACCAGCTCAAGACGAGATAATTTGATAGATGGAAGGAAAAGAGTTTTTCTTTTACATTTGTCATAATACATGAATAAATAAATTAAATAAATACATAAAACAAAGTGAAAATCTGTTTTTTGTTGTTGACGAAGGTGAGCTTTTATGTGGAACTTGTTATTATGTAAGGAGACGAATCACCTCAGGTGACGGCAACACAAGTAACAAAAAAGCAAAAGCGAGATATTAAGTGAAAAATGTATTATCAATCTCCACTCTGGCTGTAGAACTTCTTGCCATTTGACTCTTACTTCAAAGAAGCCACAACTGAAACACACGCACACATACAAAACATTTAATGAAAGCTCTCTAATGTTGCTGACATTGAAAATGCATAGATTTTTCTTTCATTTATTTCAAACAAGCCACCTCTCCCCTGATAATCATTCAAAATGCATCAGTTTTTTGTTCTCTTGCTATCAAATGCTCTCATCAGTAAATGACGAGTTCACTCCTTTGAACTGAGTCAAAGAAAAAACATTTTAATGTCCTGTAGTTTTCATAACCTTGGAGGCTTCACGCCATTGAATTCAATATGTTCATATAAGTTTTGATGTAGAATTCACGAGAACTGGTTATTGACATTAACAGGATTTGTTTGTGTACACGAGCTGCGGTAGTGAAAGGCTCAATGATTTCTTTTGACCTGCACGTCTCCCCAGACTATTCAATCCGCTCCTCTTTAACTCTTCTCGCCAGCTTATTGTCAGCAGTGACACTAACAGTTGTTTATGAATATAACTCAAGATTTTTTTTTTGTCAAAACACTTTTTTTGTGTAAGAATGCCCTTGTAATTTTCTGCAAAATGTGGACACACAAACTCGTATAATACACCAAAGATGAAACATGGACTTATTTATTCAGCTTTTCTTACTGCTTGTATTTAAAGTGTAAAACCCAAACAATATCAAAACAAACACTTGAAATATGATGTTGCAATTGCAGTAACAGAAAAATGGTTGTTTGGCTTCGTTAGATTTAAAAAATAAAATAAAATGCTGAAATTAAAGAGAGAAATAATAGAAAACAAATTTGTAATGGAAGCTTATGTTACTGTTTAATGCTGAAAAAATCATGAAGTTTAAAAGAATGTTAAATAATAATTTAAAAAAATAATATGGATGTAAAGTAAATCTTTGCTTTTTTTGGATACAACACTAAAATCAGTGAAAGGCTAAAATTTGCAGTATAGTGATCCATTAACAACTGCTTTTACACTCACCTCACCATTCAAAAAATGTACATTAGATTCTATCAGTCTTTCATCACTACAGGTCACATATGTGTGTGAGCCGCAGACGAGCGAGAAAGACGGCGAAGGCCATCGGAGGTCGTCAAATTGCTACAGCGCTTTTTTGTCCTGTCAAATGCTCACGTGAGTCAGTCTTGAGTGAATTTCAATAATCATCCTGAAGGACTTTTCTTCTTGGGCCACATTCTACTAAATGTATCTCTCTCCTTCTAATTCCCCTTCACAATACGTCTGGCTCAGGCTACTCATCATGTCATTGGTCCCTTTTCTATTCCCCTGTGTTTGATTCTGACAAATACATGGATTATCGGCCAGGGGGATTTTTAAATATATGGCTAATGTGAGCTTTCATGCCTGTGCTTTAATCTGCTGAGTATTTAAAACCAATCTTAAGGACGGGAGAAAACGCAGAGGTCAGGCTTTTTTCCGCGCCCGGCCCCGGAGAAAAGAGAGGGAGCGAGATTGAAAAGAGGGAGACGTCGTTGGAGTGAAAATGGAAGCGAGGAAAGGGAAGTAAGAGAAAGACCATAATTTCTCTGCTATTTGAATTCTAACCAGGATTAACTGTGGAATCGCAGGTATCAAACCTCATCTGGCGGCGCAGCTAAAGAGTCGTCCCCCAAAAGAAAGAAAGAAAAAGTTGGTCTCCTCGCTCTGGCTGTGTGTGTGTGTGTGTGTGTGTGTGTGTGTGTGTGTGATAGAAAGGAGGAAATAAAAAGAGCTAAAGATTCAGAGGTAAGGGTGTTTCTCTGCTTTTTCACTTATCATGTGCCTGCTTATCCCAGAGAAACTGGGCCTAAAGTGAAAAAGTATATCCTCCCCTGTCTGTTTAACAGGGCAATGACACAGTACGCTGAAGGATGAAAGTTCCATCACGTGTCCAGTCGCTCTGCTGTCAGTGTCGTCTGCTCATTTACAATTCAGACATTTTCAACTCCTTATTACTGTCCTTCTTCCACCTTTCCTTTCATCTTTCTTCTTTTTTTCTGCACTTCTCTTGTCCGCGAGTACTTGTCTCTTGGCCTCTCTTCTCTCTTTTCATTCGTTTTTGTCATTTGGCATGCATGTGAAAGACAGACAGCCTTTGGCAGCCACCAGGGTCCAGTGCGTGTCTTGTGTTGGTGAATCGGCTGAAGAGCACAATAGCGACATTACATCTGCGGCTTTAAGCTGCATCAAGCAACTTATAGACCTCTTTTTTTTATGACGGTAATACGAGGTACTTAACATATCGCTGTCATAAAGTGCAACAGATGCAAGGTCAAGGAATATGAGCACACAAACCATCATGCATATGTACATTACGCTGAGGAGGGGTGATGGTGGAGTTGGAGACGGATGGATGTATAAGCTGAGTGAAGTTTTTATGGTACAGACCCATGCGTCTCACCCAGTATAGTTAAGTAGGCCAAGTCTGATACCATCTGATACACTTGTTTGCTCACCAACCATACAATCACAATCCTTCCCTGCTGAGGAAGCATTCAAACTGCTATTTGAACATCAATGCAGCATGCAAATAACATTCACCACCCCTTTTCACATCAGATAAGATAACCCACAATGCCTTGTCTGCCAGCACAGAGATGTGTTTTGCATCCTAAGGCTATGCTGCTGTTGCAAAACATCATAAATGAGCCCTCTCAGCAAGTTCGCTTGGAAAAAAAGAAACAGAGGAAGAAGTTTGCAAGTGTCTATGTACAGCGTGTGCGTATGTATGCGTTTAAGTGTGCTAGCATGTGTGTGTGTGTGTGTGTGTGTGTAAAAGCAAAAAGAGGCTTATTGGTAAGAGAGAGGGAGATGGAGACAGGATTAGAGAGGGGAGTGGAGGGGTGAGGTGGCCCTTTAATTTGGAAAGTTTGATGTGAATGACGCACATCTGGCTCCCCAAGATGATGGATTCTGCTATACATGCAATATGGGAAAGTGATCCATCCTTCTTTTTTGTGCTCTACCGTCTCCCCCTTCTTCTGCATCCTCAATCCCTTCCTTCAGCCTCCCATAACATCAACATGCAGCTACTTTTTTCCCCTCGCCCGTCACTCATATCACTTCCTCCTCCCTGCTTCCCTGATTCCTTCTCATAGCTCGAGCGTACTGAGCTGCAGCGCAGCCTCTCGGTCGGCCACTTTCCTCTGTTTCATGAGAGCAAATCACAGCTCTGTGAGCACATGCGATGTACACGCACTCACTTCGGACCTTAAAAATGTTTTTCTCAATTAATATTTAATAAGCATTGAAATTGATCTGGAAAGATAAAACCCTCAAGGGACAGCAGCACCTGCAGCTACATGTGTAACTGTGTGCACATTAAACAAGCTAATCTTTTCTATTTTCTGTCATTTCTACAGCTTTAAGAAGATTGAGGAAGTGTTTACAGTCGCATATATCCTCATTTTCTACAGTACACTCTTTGTGTCCACCTGTATTGCTGATTGGAGAATAGATAATTTTGCAATTCGTCTATTTGATTGCTTTTTGTTTGTGCTGGCATCAGAGAACTATGGCTGTGCTTGTGTGAATTTACTCATATTGGGTTGAAATGAGGAACATCATTGCTTTTGAATTTGCGGTGAATAGATTTATCGTATGCAAGGTCTCTGGTTGTCGCGTTCATCATGATTGTTCATGCTGTTGTAGTCATAGAGTAACAGGGTGCTAAATGGCTGCAGGAGCCTCAGTGTGATAGGTTTATTGTTTCAGATGATTATTATTTTTTGTGTGTGAGCAGGTGTTTGAGACAGAGTGAAGGGTCACTGTTTTTATCATGAGGTGGAGGAAGCATGTAAAATAGTATGAAAAAGCACGTGACAATACTGCAGCAAAGAAAGAAATCAGTCAGGAGAGTAAAAGTCGTTCATTCATTTAAAAAAAATAAAAATAAAATCACAAAACTTTTTGCTTTAAAACTACATAACATCACATGCAACTGTCTAAATTATACAGAATGACCAAATTCAGAACATCATTAGATAACAATTATTTAAGAATTATCACTTTAACATTGCAGCTTGTAACCTTTTGGGGGGGTTCTCCATAGAACCAACCGAGTAATCTCTTATTGTAACCTATAAGAATATAATTTTAATATTATTACCATTATATCATTACAACAAAGTAGCATGCAATGTAAGTTGACAAATAAATGTAGATGAGTAAAAAGCATTGGTGCCACTTCATTTAAAGCGTTGTGCACAAGACTGACATGACACCTGTGATGAACATAAAGGAGTATTTATGAATGTTTATGACTGCTAATGTCATTCAGGCAGTTGTGTCAGCTTTAATGCAAAGTTGACATTGTTTGAGCTTGAACTTGACATCAACCAGAGTTGAATGATTGGTTCAAACTGTATCACTTGAGTTCCAGGAAAACATTCATAAGATGATTATAATGGTCTCATGACAGGCAGTGTCCAAACCAAGCACATGTAACAGTTCAACGTAACGTAATGGTAACTCATGAATCTAAATAGTTCCTTTCGTTTAATAAGTCGGCCTGCTATGTCATGCTAGTGGGAGGCTGTGTTGTCTTGGTTAATGTCAAGACATTTAAAAATCGCCAATTTTGCATTAAAAATGACATGATTAACAGAATGACACTTGATCATAAAGACTTCTTTGTGTTTCATGACAGGTGCCAGTGATGGTTTTAAGTCAGTGTTAGTGTTACTAAACTATCTTTATTTGAACTGTGGTGTGTAAGGAACTCAAAACTATCGCAGTTAATCATTACAATTCTACTAACAAAATAATGAAGTATGAAGTTTACATAGTTTCCCACCACTGTCTGTTTACAGTAAGGCAGCTCTGCCAGCTTTTCCGGTGCATTTTAACAACCCTCGTCTCCCTGCGTGTAAATATTCCACTAATACAACTCTACTTGTTACTATTTTGAGGGGACACGTTGACGCGTCTGAGTGCAATTGGCTTAAAGAAATACAAACAAGCCAGAGGGTTTTTCCCACCCTATAGCAGAATAATAATGAGGTGCTGTCAGACCATTCTGCAGCACCGAATGGTCTGACTAGTACCAGCCTGATCATGTTTGTATTAAGCAATAAAATCCAACAGGTGCTGGTTAAATTTCAACTGAAATGTCATGGGAAAATCACACATCTCTCCTATGAGATGCATACATTCCTCTATAAGCATTCTTTCTGTGCAAATCCCTACAGTTTACTTTATAAACACACTGGTCCTGCTCTGTGTGCTGGTAATTGCTATGCATTGCAATTTATTTCATAATTGCTATTGTTATCAGTTAACCAAAGCAAACTCACATACATTTTATGACAGAGAAAAGTAAACATGATTATACATGTTTGGATGTACATTTCATTTGTGTGTGATCAGACTGTTGAGCAACCTAAACCTGTCAGTTCTGTCACATCAGAGGGAGCCGCTTGTTCTTCATCATCTGAAGCAGCCTATTGGTCTGTTTTGCTAACACTGCAGAACTGCAAGTAGGAGCATGAACCATAAACTCAGACAAAACACCTTGTGGTGCAATTTCCTCAGCTGTTTATTTAAGAGGATTCATTGTATAATCCCACAATATTTTAACTTTCACATGAACATTCCAGTTCAGTGTCGACAGCTGCTGTGGTTTCAATAAGAATCAGTGAAAAGAGCAAGGTGGTCCCATGCCATACTGATAAAATCATTCATTTTGTTAGTGTGAAAAAAACTAATTTGTCCTTTGTATGTTGCCCAAAACAAAATAGGAATCTTCACTAACGGCCACAAGTGACTAACGTATGTCCATACAAGTTTCATTTGATAATCAATGGGAATTTTGTTGTGACTTTTGAACATTTTTACCCATTTTTGGACTTTTTCCCAACTGCCTGAGAGTTACTTTCATTTAAATGTGTTTCAGACTCTCCTGTTGTGCCTGTCAGTCTTACCATGGCTGTGAAAATGGTTTATGTCGCGACAGGAGACTTGTAAGGGACTCAAAGACTTCTCAACTTTTCAGTCTTAATCTTTCAGTACATCTTGGATCTGACCTAACTGTCCCTTCTCTGCTCCCTCCTGGAAGGAAGAGCCCTCCCTTTTAGGTATCTGACTGACTCAGTGTCCAGAAAAATAATAATTACCGATCATCTATTTACCAACTGGTCAGCAGTCTCATTCATGAGTACATTCATTGCTTGATAATTAATGCACCCATTAATCACATCCACCTTACAGGTCGAGGGGTCGGTCAGTAGACATCGTGGACATTTTTCTCCCTAACCACTGACCTCTCAGGTTTGCACGAAGGATGCTAATGTCTCTGTTTTACCCTGCTATCCATATCCTCACAAAAAAACAACTCCATCCACACCATATTAATATGCAAATACAATACAGTACAGTTCACATGAGTTGGAATCCAATACTGGTTGGGATTCGATTAGATAACTTTTTTAAGAATTGAACAGTATGACAATGCAATCCTGGCATCTACACTTTAGGGGTGTTTTTGCTTTCAGTCAAGAAGGAATACTTTTTCACTAAAATGCTGTCAGCTCTTAGTTGTTTCACATAGCTTCTGGGCGTTTCACTTATTTCTGTCCAACTAACATGATGCCATCCAATAGTCTCTACCTTCAAAAGAAAAAAAGTTTGGTCCAATGTACTTTGGAAGAAGCGTCATATGTTTAAGAGCCCTTACAGTGAAAATCTATTTTTCAACCTTGTCAACACGTCGGTATGGTGCTTTTCATATGCTGGAAGACACATCATGGGTGAAATAAGAAGTCGACAGCATGGCTGAATATTTCCACCTTGAAGCTGCAGTGCACCAATGGCAGTCTCAAAAACACAGATTCAGACAGCCAAGGTTTCATACACAGCAAACATAAGGAAGCAGCCAGTCACCTTGCAGGATAAGGCTTTCCATATCATTATTCTTAAGCTGAATTACTCCAATTTTAAAACCTGCTGTCGTGTAGCATAGAGCAGTTTTACAGTGTCTGATCAGAGTTGCAGGTGAGCTGGTGTGCTTGAGCTACAGCAAGTCGTGGAGGGATGGGTGGAGAGAAATTGGATGCTGGAAAAAAGTAGGTCTGACAGTGTGTGTAACAGATACAAACATTAGAGAAACAGCAGGAAAGAGAGGAGGAGCAACCTGAGAAGATTCTGGCAGATGGATCCATTTAGCATTTCTCTGGATTTTGGTTTGTTTTTACACTGTTAACTGTAAAAAACTGTTTGTTTTTTTTCTCTGTACATTTTTTTTCTTAACAATTTACTGTTATTTTACAGATTGTTCTTGCTTTTTTGTTTTTTAAATTACATATGCTATCAAGTAAAATCAAAAAACTAAGTATTATATTTTATGTTAACTGTAAAAAAAAAAAAAAAAGCGACCAAAATTGTAAATAATGCCCACATCAAAACGTTACTGTATTTAAATCAACAAATGATATTGCTGTTTCTACAGATATTTGCTGTTTTTTAAGTATGCAAATTAGTGACTGACAAATGATCAGTCCTTTTTCCAACAGTTATTTTACATATTTTTCAGTTTTTATTTATTTATTTAGTTATTTAGTTAGTTAGTTATTTTTAAAGTCATGACGATATCTAGTAAAATCCCAGAATGAGTGTTAATTTCCAACCTGTCCTCAAAATTCCATATTTTTAAATAGTAAAAATTCCTATTTTTAGAATGTGTGACTGTAAAATGACACTCTTTTACTGTATATAAATCAGCTCAGAATAATATTACACTTTTACATATTTGTTTTCAGCTTTTAAATATTAAAGCATTCCACTGGTTTTTAATAAATTTGTCTGCCACCCTTGCCCTTGCCCTTACTGCTTTTTTCACAGATTTCTTTTACAGTGTGTGTGTGTGTGTATGTGTGTTTTTATTCAGGCAGTGTGGCCATCTCATATATATGTATGTGTGTATATATATATATATATATATATATATATATTTGATTCTTGCATCAGTATATATTGATCTCAATGGTCCTCATGAACAATTATATACCAGGAAGGGAAAAGCTAAAGATTCCTGCAGGACAAGCCTCTCCAGACTTCCACTCGGGAATATACAAGTGTGTGCTGATGCCTATGGATCAGTATGACTAAGCAGAACATGTTGGGTCTCTTCAGCATAATTTGAGCATTTGGATGCTGGCTATCATAAACTGTGACTCATTTTCACGTGTTACAGGCTCTCTTGTTGTGCTATTGACTGCAGCTGCCAGGCTCTTGACTGCTACTAAAAAAAAAACAGCGCATCACTCTGGTTCTGGCTCATTTGCACCGGCTACCAGTGAAATACACAACTGAGTTTAACATCTCACTATTTGTTTTCAAAGCCCTTACTGTTTTATCTCCTCATTATATCGGTTAATAATATTACAACTCAATTTTCTGCCCCTTGGTCTCTCAGGTAATCTTTACAATTACACCTCTCATTTCCCCACTCACACTTCCAAATCAAAGTCTCTGGAACAGTCTTCAGCCCAGCATCAAATCCTGTCCTACTGTTGGCAATTTCACCTCAAAATAAAAGACTCATCTTTATTGTTTTCCTTGAAGTTCAGTCATGTCCACTCTGAGTTTCTTTTTAACAGTTCACTATTTTGCTTTTTTTTTTTTTCTCTCTGGGACCAAACCTGCATGTTTCTCATCTGCAATTACATCCCACACCAATCTGCCTCGCGTCTATTGTCATGCTATGTGTTGTTTGTTGTATCCCACTGCTCTCCTTATTTCTCTCTGTTCTCCCCTCCACCCCAGCTGGCTGAGGAAGATGGCCACACTGCCTGAATCTCGCTCTGCTGAAGGTTTCTTTCTTTTAAAAATCGCCACTGTCGTAAAGGACTTGCACAAAGGGAAACCTCTGGGTGTTCTCTGTGTAATACCTTAACATTTAAAACAGTCAAGTAAATTTGTAATGTTAATCTTGTATCTCAGATGAATAAGATTTTGGGTGAACGTCTGTTGCTTAAAATGTGGTGTATAAATAAGCTGAACTTGACCTGACTTGACTGATGTGCTCCCAGTGACATAAAGGAAAGAAACATTGTGTTGTGTAGGTGGTAAGAGAAAAAAAAAAAAAAAAATTCCGGAAAAAGTTGGTAAAAAAAAAAAAAAAAAAAAAATGCTATGTGAACTGTCAAAAGCAGCGAATCGTCACATTTGTACCCGAATACACAATGGGAATGGAAAGTCGCTCAACCTTCACAAAATGTCTGCATAAGAAAGTTCCAATCAATAAATGTGCCATGACCTCCCAACCCTCTGAGAGTTTTTCAATCACACTGCGGTGATGGACAACACACAAATATGCACACAAAAGTGCTTGTACATCTATGTCCAAACGTTGACACACACACACACACACACACACACACACACGCACAAACAGATGACCTCCAACCCTAAAGCACATGAGTGCGTTAGATTCATTATCAGTCCACATTTTAGGCTGGGCCATGAGAAAGACGGAATTGTGTGCAGAAAGAGTGCTCGCGAGGTAAATGTTTTTGAAGATACATTGTACATGCACCATGATTCATTCAAACACAACTCTTCACAAGTGCAGTCAGGCTGGTGGGTGTACTTGAGCTGTGATCAAGCAATCGCTTGCAAATACACACACATGCTTTGTTCGCGCAGAAGTACTGCAGTGAGTGCTGCAAAAATTTTCGACTGAGTTGTTTCTCTAAAGCCTGAAGTGCGGCGAGGACTTAAAGTATGAATTTGTAATGTACGATTAAAACCAGTAACAAGTCGCCAAGGATCCACTCAAGAATCCACATAATGAAGCATTGCTGTGTTATTTTCCTTTGTCTCTGAAGACAAGGTTTAGATAATATTCACTCATTGACCCACTGAGTCTGAAAAAGCTCAACACAGCATCCATCGAGCAAGACTGAAAGAAGGAAGAGGAATTGTGCCCTCGGTGCGTTAAAATTTGTGTGTGACCATGTGTGGCTGAAGTTTGAATGAGTACTAATACTTTAACAAGGCTTCTTAATGCAGCTGGTTATCATATTGCCTCATCTGTTAACCCAAAGAAAGTAGCTCTCTTTCCAAATGTGGTGATTAGGTTCAAATATACAAGAGAGGAACCATGTCGTAAAAAATGTGTCTGATGGCTCTAGTGGAAATAAATCTGATGTTCCTTTGTTCGGAAATGAACCCTCACACTTCCACATCTGGCTGGAAGAAGTTTGATTGTGTGTCCATTATAGGAACAGCAGAAATGACTGAAGGGTTGCTGCAATGAAAGCAATATTAGTTTGCATTAAAACATTTTCTCTAATTTTTTGGTTTTATAAACATCAAGTATAGACCCAGCATTCCACAAAACAGGGGATAACACTGAGGAGTACGGTACAGTAGCTATGTGCTACACTGCATCGTTTTTCTTTTCAATGCATTCAATTATGAAAAAAAGAAAAACACCATTTGAACAGGTATTCAATTGTATCTATTTTCTCCCAAACTCCTCATCTAAGTGCGACATCTGACATCTTTTGAGAGTAAATCAGAGTCGTGTGTGATTTTTATATTTTTATAAATGGCTTTTCATCATGCCAACTGTAACCCCCTGCATCTCTCCTCATCTTGGCCCCGAAGAGCTCGCCACAAGAGTAAATTGTATGACGTCCATAAGCTTCTCTGTCAATCTGCGGATGCCTGGCCTTGAAGTCAGTGTCCATTTGGCACACTGTCCACGCTGATGGATTTGTAAACATTAGGACCAACATGTCCACGCAAACCTCTATAGACACACACACACACACACACACACAATTTCTGCCTTTCACGCTGGCCCACTCCCACACCTGTGTCCAGATGATTACGGGGCCATAAAGTGCCCTCTGACTCCATCAGGACAAAGGTAATCCTGTCGCTCCAGAAAAGAATCACCAGGCCTTTTTCTGCTTTCTTACTCAAACATAATTCTCCCCATTTGGCATTTTGACATCATATCTTCAGTCCCCTCCTCACTCACCCCACCACAGTTTCTTTCTCTCTACCTGGCCAAAACCACGCCACAATAACTTTATTTTATTTTTCTCCCTCGCTCCAATGGACAACATTTCAACCCTTACCTCTCCATTCTCTTTTTAATGTGTTTTTTGTCCTCCTCTGCCTTTCTTCTTTCTTTTTTTTCCCCTGACTTCCAAGGTCAGACAGGACAAACAATGCCACTGGTGTCTGTCTGAATGTGACTCACTACCCACCACCACTGCCGCTGTTGCCTTGGCAACGCACTAACCATTAATTTTCAATTAAAGCAGACAAAGAGATGACAGCTCAGGGTCCATGGAAGATGTCAAGAAGCAGTATTAATATACGACAAGTGAGCATAATTGTGTGTCCATTTTCCTCAGCTCTCATCTATGCTATCAGTGAAATGTGAAAGCAGCAGATAATTTGAGGGTGTGGGAGACGCCGGCCACTGTTTTCTTTTAACCAAGACGCCTCTGATGTATCTTTCTGAGAAATATGGCATTCATCATTACTGTTATGAATGTTTTGTCAGGGATGTTATTATTTTCATTATCACTCTATCAAAAAAGATGCTATTTCACTTGCGAGCCCATTGCTGACATGCGCACACACAGACACACACACACACACACACAGCTTACAGGTGTATGTGGTACAAGGACACACTGCTGACTGTATTCCGTAGGTTGTTATTTGATTTCCATTAACCAACCATTACGACGAGACCTCCAACTCATGCAAATGTGCGAACTGCTCTCCGAGCCTTTGTCTGGTTCTACAGAACTGATAGTATACACATTAACGCACAGACACAAGATCACACACACAAACACGTCCCGATACAAGGATGCATACACATGCAAGGCCGATGCAAACCACAAAGTGGGACCTTGGAAAGTATAAAAACATGCTGAACAATATTGAGAAAGTATTTTATCAGCGATAAGGTGAGTGAGGCAGAGCTGGGCAGTGGCACAGGTGAAGAAAAGAACCCCCCCCTCCCCAACCCACATCAGACACCCAGTGGTATCAGACCACTTCACTGGCACTAGTGTGTGTGTGTGTGTGTGCGTGTGTTTGTGTGTCTGGTGGGGTACAAATAGCTTACAGAGGAAGTGCCATAGCAGGGTTGAGTAATGTGCCAGGTCAGATAAGGCTCAGTGTATCTGCTTTGTAACATGAGCTTTGACGGTGTGTAATCAAGCTATTGTGGATTGTTTTCCATGTGTGTGTATTTGTGTGCTTGTGCATGTTTGCACGGATGAGGGGAGAACATAGTTAGAGGTGAGGTGAAAGTAAAAGTCTGCCAACAGGAGAAGGAAAAATAAAGTTGTTTCAGTGGCCGGATCTCTGTAAAAAAAAGTCTCCTAGTTTTTCTCTCTTCCTCACTCACTTTCCTACCTTCACCTCTTTTCATACTCTTATAACAAAAATAACAAAACCCCACTTTCATTCTCACTCGACCCCGCTTTTCTTTCATCCCCAACTGTATCCCTGTCCCTCCCCTCTCTCCCCCCCTCTCTGTTGAGTGTGCCCCTTAAATCACACAGTCCCTAAACTGCCCCATAAAAGATGGCAGGTTCTCCCCTGCCTCCCCCCCCCCTCTCCTCTCCTCCCCTCTGTCTCCACACATTACTGCTTTAATTAAGGTAATTACTTTCAGAGTAGTACTAATCGGATCCTCTTCTCTCCTGGCGAACACGCATGCACACACACACACGCACCCATAAGCGAGCACACAATTTACTCATACACACTTTCCTCCCTTCAGCATCATATATACACACATCCATATCCAGCAGTGCCTGTGTAAACTAAACTCTCGGCTTATTTTTAAACTCTGCGGCTCGACTGTGACGAAAGGTAAAATCTGAGACGACGCTTAAACACCTGCGATAATCAGAAACACATCCATCTTAAAAATGTCCCGCCGTAGATGAAAACTGAGCAGAAATTCAAGGTCTGCTGATCAACTGCACTCTTCCTTAAATACTGTGAATTATTAAACACCTATTAGCTCTTTCGTACCGTATGTCTAATTAAACCTGTCCCAACTAGACCATTTCTTTAATGCAATATTATTTGACTTGCATAGTTTAAGAACTCTCATCTGCTTCTTCATTTCTTTTAAAGAACAACTTGCAGTTTGAATTTTTTACTAAATCAATACTTAATATTTCTTGGAGATTATTGTTGGAAAAGTTAATGCACAATTTTAGGTTTTATGAGACATGGTGGCAGAAATTCAGATTAAAAACTAAGCTAATTCAGCAGCACTATTAAACCCATTTTTTTAAACAATGGGTCATATTACATCACATAAGGGAGTCGTATCTGCATCGGCGCACCATGCAGTGGTAGTTGGTAAAGCATTTGTTCTTTTTCGCTGATTATATTGCATTTCACAATCTTTCATGGCAGCGAACTATTGTGTTTGTGCATGTTGCATAAACTCCAGCCAGTCAAGACATGAGTCCACACTTGTCCTACCTACGGAGCTAGGTTTCGTGCTTGGGCCTGTTTTGTGCAGGTAAAAAGGCAAGACTTTACTGCATCTGTAACGAAAAGATGCATGTTTTTGACTGGAGCATTATATTTCTAGAGATATGACAGCTTCTGTGGTTCTTGCAGTTGCTTGGGTTCCAATATCAGCAGCAGCTTGTGGTTCTGGCACCGGCGTCATCAATGGTTCCAGATCTGTCAGAAACTCAGCTTCACTAACACATAAAGTGTGAATTATATGTTATCTTTTAGGCTTGCAAACTTCTAAATTAGCCTTTCTCTCTCTCTCTCATGTGATACCATAAAACATGGTGTCCATTTATATCAGACAAGATGATCCTTGCGCATTAGTATCTGTCACAGTAAGTATCAATATGCCAGCATTTAACTGCCAATACCAGCTATGTCATATCCTGGTATGTGATAGCAAACTTTTAAAGTACAGAGATGTTCACTCACCACAACACCTGCTCACCAGTGAATATTCCCACACCACAAATTCATTTCTTGCTGACGGCCACCATTTCTCCCTATCTTTGTCTGTTCCTGCTCTCTGTGACACCAAGCAGGCTCATTATTATAAAGCTGTGGCGCGTCATATGTGTGCAAATACACATTTCTGACCTCCTTTTTCTTACTGTTGAACTTGACCTTGCTTTGTTCCTCTCCCTTTTGTGATGTCTTGACCAAGTTGTAGCTTTTGAAGCAGGAACAAATGTAATATTTTAATATAAATT
>NW_007579157.1:0-20052 GCF_000690725.1 Stegastes partitus
TGTTTTCCTTCACGTGTCCTTCTGCTCAGAGTTGTTTTCATTTACAGAGAAATTCAAGTAACGACGAGCATGTAGCCTAAACACAGTAAAACACTTCTATTTTATCACAGATAAACGACAACAGCTATGAACGATATGGTTGGGATCACTTTCAGAGCGATCTCAGAACAGCAGCGCCGGTGTTTCCAGAATGCTAACGCTGGTCCATGTGGGCGGCACATCTGTACAGTGATCTCTGTAGTTATTAGTGTGGACGGACCAGAACAGGAGAACTGGTTCATGCTGACTGTGGGAACAAAAGAACGACAGAAACATCCCAGTATATGAGCTGTCTGATGGGAAAACGTGTCCCAGACACGAAAGATATTTCAAATTGAAATGTACTAAGTCGGCGAATCAGGTCCCAGGACACGAAACAATAGATTAAATTTTGTGACTGTTTCACGAATTGCTGTGAGCCTGGTTTGATCTACCGTCCCTGATGTTTTGTTATTGCTCTTTTTAAGGTTCCACTGTTTTTGTTTGTTTGTTAGTTTTTACAAATGTTTACTGGTGTTTTCTAATGCGTTGTAAAGTTGTTGTTTTTTTAAAGCACCTTGTGACTGCACTTTGAAATACATGCTACAAGAAATATATGAAAGTTTATAATTATTGCTGTTATGATTATATAATATAAATAAATAAATAAATATAATATGTTAGAAAAAATGTAATAATTATTTAAAATTCCATAAAATAGCATGAAATATGAAAACAAGACAAAACAGGAACATTATATAATAGCAGTTTATTTCATTTTTTTCTCTCTTTTTATTGAAATCAAATGAGTTGATCACAGTTTCTTGGTTCACGTCAACATTTTTCAGGCAAGTTCTTAAAAAACTGACAAGGAGTTGTGTAAAATGTGTGCACAGATGTAAAAAAAAAAAAAGTGCTATTAATAAAAAAATATGCTAAGAAATATAGTAGTGCTGATAATAATAGTAATAATACAAAATAAAGAAATAAAATTAATATTAAAAAGAGGATTCAAATAAAATATACATAGAAATAAATAAAAATCTAAAAATATATATATAATAATAATAAAAACGAGAAAAAAAATTGTGTGATGTCAGCGACTGAAGTAAAATACGTCCAAAATACTGAAATGTTAAGACCATTAAATGCAGCTAAAGGCCACTGAACACTTGTACATCTTGAGATTTATTGTGAAAATGATAAAAGTGTCTGAACTTCTGTACTTTGGTGTGATATCTTGTTTAATATCTGCAGTTTGTTCTAGATCAGTTTGTTCTAGATCTGAAACAGTCTTAAGTCTTCAGGTCCTCAGGCTCCCAGTCTTCTTGCTAACGTCCTTTTTTTTCTCGCCACCATGAGATTCTTTCTTACGTTCTCTCTAAGTTGACCTCCGACCTCTTCACAGGGATGCTGTGCAGGCACAAGACATCCCCGATGGCCCGGACTCCCCGAGCCGGTACGTCCACATTCACCACCGTTTGTTCTTACAGTCAGAAACATTAAGAAAGCAGCAAACCCGCCGCTGCTCCTCACAGTGCTAGTAGCTCTGCAAAAAGCACATCTGAACCTCTTCGAATCCATTTATGTCGGACTGAACCGTGTTTCTTATCTCAGGTTGTCGGTCGTAAACAGCCCAGACCTGGATCCCATCATCACAGATTTCAAGTGAGTGGTTTTAATTTAGTTCATATCTGCAGAAATGAACAAATCATGGTCGTCAAAAAAAAGAAAAAATATTCAGCTGCCTGGGAGTGTTCATTACTGCCCACGTTTCTCACGATCCATAAACAATAGCTGCTCGTTCGGCTGGTTTTCGTCCCTCGAGATCGGCTTCTTTTCTCTGAAACAGCCTCGATTTTGTTGCTCTGTTTCAGGTTACAGCTGCCGGACAACAAAGATGCTCTGGAGTCGGCAAATCCATCCAACGGGTGAGAAGGGACACGGATCACACATCTAAAGCTTCTCATATATACTCTCTGTGTTATAACTCTGAAGCCCTGCATTCGTGAACTGATTACAAACAGAGAGAAGTTCACATTAACAACATGCTGCAGTAAAAGTCAAAAGGTTACCGACTAAACGCAGCTTCTCCTGCTGTTCATTATATCAATAATTCAGACGGGGTGAACCTGAGAATAACATCATCTCTCAGCTCTCTGCGTTTAAATTATGACTGAGTAGCTGATTAGACTGTTAACAGGTCATTAAATGGAATAACCACAGTGTTATTAGTGTTTTTGGGGGGTTTTTTTTGCATAAGAATGGCTTGTAGCTCCCTCCACAGTATATTTTGGTTTACATTTTGTGCAACAGTGGTTTTATTTAAAAGGAAATCTGCAATATTTTAGTTGATTTGCGGCACAAAGACCTTTTGCTTGATGGCACAAATTCAATAATGATCCTCTGTTCTTAAACCTTTTGCCTGTGACCAAACAAATAACTCCAAATAAGCCTCCACACTGCTGTGCTAACAGTATGCACTCTACAATGCATGTATTTTTTAAATATAACCCCTTTGCACAACAAAACTGGTGCAATACTTGCATCATTGTGCAACAGCAACTTAAACCACCGACGTCACCAGTTTATTTGATTATTGTGATTCATGTTTGTGCACCAGTTTGAGGTTCAATAATCCACCGTCAGTCTTTTTTTATTGTGTATATTGACTTTCAGCTGTCGTGTTTGAATTAAGTTATTTAGTACAGGACAGTTTTAGATATTTTATTATTATTAGATTAAAGTTAAAAGACCTGAGTTGTTTTCAAGTTGCAACATTTCTGAGCTATTAAATCAAATTTTCTCCCACTTAAACCCGTGACCCACTGGCCTCCTCGCAGCAACAAACTGATTTTATTTTATTTTTTTCATTCTACTTTAAAGAAGCTGGATGAATTTCCCCCCTCGTGTGTCTGTACGGAGCCGCTTTGCTCTTGCGATTGTATCTTTATGGGTCACTGTGGGAGAGAAAAATATATCAGATGTGATTTGCAGCTATTCACGGTCACATGAGTTCAATCTTTATGCTTTTCTGATGTTAGCAGTGTTGCTAATAGTGTGTGTAAATGTGCCATACAGCCTGGCTGCGTCCTGTTCAGGGTTTTACTCCAGCTTCAGAGAACAACGCTGGTATTTATGGCTGAGATGGGCGCAATAAGTGATGCTGACGTCTGCAGCACTGAGGAGGATCCAGATGTTTCAGTGTAAAATAGCAGGAGAGTTTGGATTTGTATTGTTCTGGTCGTGTTCGCTTTTGAAAATGCAACAGAGCAGGACAGACATAACGTAGCAGAGCATAACAGTAAAGAACGTAACATGACATCAGGTAACATAAAAGAACTCGTAACAGCAGATAATATGACAGAACGTAATCTAACATGACGTAGCGTAGCATAACAGAACAGAGCAGAGCGTGATGTAAAGTAACACAAAACACAAAACAAAAAACAGAATGTAACATAACAGAGCTAAAAATAAAACAACTAAATGTCTTGTAACAAAAGAGCAGAGCAGAAAATAACGTAACGAATAAAGTAACCATTAGGTAGCAGAAAATACTGTAACGCAACAGAAAACATAATGTAACGTGACATCATGTAACAAACACAATGTAACAGAAAATACATAACAGACAACAGAATAGAATGTAACATAACAGATGTGAAAATAAAATAAAAAAGATCGTAATGTAGCGTTACCTAACGTATCAGAGTGCAACATAAAGTAAAGTAGCATAAAGTAACATAATGTGAAGTGACATAGCGTAATAAAAAAATAACTTAACAGAACGTAACAGTAACGTGACATAATGTAACCTAATGTAACAAAAATATGAACTGAAAATAAAACGGAAAAGATCGTAATGTAGCGTTACGTTACAGATCAGAGCGTAACGTGCCGTAAAGTAACATAATGTAAAGTAGCGCACCTTAACATAATGAAAATAGTAGCATAGCAGAACATAACAGAACAGAACATAATGTAACGTGACATAATGTAACTAAATAGAAAATACATAACAGACAACGGAAAAGAATGTAGCATAACAGATGTGAAAATAAGACTGAAAAGATCGTAATGTAGCGTTACCTGACGTATCAGAGTGCAACATAAAGTAACGTAACGTAAAGTAACATCATGTAAAGTGACATAACGTAATAAAAAAATAACCTAACAGAACGTAACAGAAAAGAACATAATGTATTGTGACATAATGTAACCTAATGTAACAAAAATACGAACTGAAAATAAAACGGAAAAGATCGTAACGTAGTGTTATGTTACAGATCAGAGCGTAACGTGCCGTAAAGTAACATAATGTAAAGTAGCGCAACTTAACATAACGAAAATAGTAGCCTAGCAGAACATAACATAATGTAACCAAACAGAAAATACATAACAGACAACGGAAAAGAATGTAGCATAACAGATGTGAAAATAAGCCTGAAAATATCGTAATGTAGTGTTACGTTACATATCAGAACAGATCAGATCAGAACGTAACGCAACTTAACGTCGTGGAAATAGTAACCTAACAGAACATAATACAAAAGAACATAATGTAACATAACAGAAAATACATAACAGAAAACAACAGGAAATAATGTAACATAGCAGATCAGAAAGTAAAATAACTGAAAAGAACGTAATGTAACGTTAACAGATCAGAGCGTAACAGAACAGGTCAGAACGTGACGTAACTTAACAGGAAATAACAAAAGTGAACATAACGGAAACCTTACAAAACGTGTTTTTGGACATGACATAATAATTAGCGTGCAAATTATGACAGATTTCAACACAGAAGTCTAATGGGATGAACGTAAACTAACTGTCCTGGTCGATGCTGCCATACAAACGGGACGCAGAAACTCTAGCTTCTCATGTGGTGGTAAACCTGAATATCTCTCAGTTTTAGATTGTTCGTTGGACCGGTGAAGCCTTTTTAAGACTTTGCTTGAACTGTATTGTAGTGCAAACTATTGACTGATTGGGAAAGAAATGCTGACTGCAACACTAATGCAGTTACTGGTCTGAGGGGATGAAACACGTTCTTGTTAGAAGACCAGTTCATGCTTTTTGGGTTCTTGTCCGTAGACCGACGTGGACTTCACACGGTTCTTGTTTTTAGTAGAATAGGTGCATGTTAGTGTTTCTGAAAAGCTAATTTTATGTAATATAGCATCTGTAGCACCGCGTCATTGTGAATATTCCTGGGGTTTGTCCCAGTAGACGGAATTAGCACGAGATATCTGGAGAATATAGAGCTTTCGATTGATGGAAAGCATGTACACCTTCAAAGTCTGGCAGCTTCAGTTAGAACTCTGTTAATGATGAATTAAGGTGAGAAGCCTTTTGCACAACTTCTCTTCTTAACCACTGTTGTTTTTATGCTGCTGTTTGTTTTCCTGGTTCACATGCAGTCGACACATTTTACAGTCACGACCTTCAGGCTGCATTTAGGTCTAAAATGATTACATTTCACATCAAGCGTACCTTTGGAAAACCTTACAGACTTAGAGAGCATAAATTGACCCTTAAAGATATTTTTATGACTCCAGAGTTTTCTGAACATTTCCACGACATGAAACCCAGCTAAATAGTAGAATGCCAACATCGGCACGTTTCTCCTCTGTGTTAACTCGTCCTGCTTTACTAGAATAAGAGCTCATTTAATCTCAAAAGAATGAACCATCTGAACATTTTTCATTCGGCACGGCAGACGTGTCGTAGCAGGAACGTTGCCGCTCATGTTAGCAGGACTCCTAAACTAATGAATCTAAATGGAGCGTAACCCTTTTTGTTGTCGTTAGCTAACCGCGGTGTCGATGCTTGTGTGCCGTTACAACGATCTGGTTGTCACGAACCGCACATTTCTAATTACTGCTGATGTTATCTGCTGATGGGAGATACGCCTCTGGCCGGCCTTCTACAAACTGCACACTGTAAAATATAAAGGAACTGAGTCAAATCAACTCATCTTTTCTTGTTGACATAATGTGAATATGAATTCAGTTGAGACATTTAAAATAATGAGTTCAGTCAATGCATTAAATTTAGTTTATCAGAAGCAAAACTAGCTGTAAGAAAACTTCCCAGGATGCATTGTTGAAGAGTTAAAACTCCACAGAGGCTCAGACATGCTGGAAACTTGCTGCGTCTCTAATTTAATAAAAAGTTAGATTAGGTTATGGTTGTTTCATAATAGTCAAAACGGTTTTAACCCCAGAAACAGATCAGCATTTGTGCTGACGGAGTTTATTCATGAGGCTGTTTGATGACGAAAAAACTCTTTATACATCGAAAATGTGAAAGAAAAACAAGTTTATCCGCAACTGTTGTTTGTCACCAGTTGATTCAGCTTAACATCTTGAGTTTATTGGACTTGTTGTGCAGCTTTCTGACACTGTCGAGGCTGCAGGGGAGCTCGTGTCGAAGCTGAGTGAACCTAAAATGCTTTACGGTTGTCCTCTCGCTCGCCCACAGTGTGCATCTGCTTGTTCTTGTGGTGGTAAAACCTGGCGGCGCCGTGCCCGCTCGTAATTCATTACTTCTCGTGCATCTCCAGCTCCTTGGTGCTGCATCTATGTGTTCTATTTCTGGACTCGCTGCAGCGTTCTGCCACTGCAGCACATCGGACCAGCTGAGATCCTCACCATGCTGCAGCAGCCTCACTTTGTACAGCAGACATTTTTCCTTCCTCTTTTCTTTTTCTGTGCTTTTGGGGCAGTTTCACAGCTTATGTATTTAAATCATTAAAAAAAAAAAAAAAAGAAGAATCCTGAGGTCATTTTAGCCCCGCCCCTGATTCAGCGTTGGCCAATGGGAGCAGAGACTGCAGTGTGTAGCATGAGGGTGATGATCGGAAGAGGTGGGATAGGTTTAGTGTTGGTGTGTGTTTGTGTGTGTGTGTGTTGTTCTCTCCTCATGTGTGATAGTCATCCCAATCTTATTAAGAGCTGCTGCTGCATCCGTCCTTCCTCCTCCTCCTCCTCCTCCTCCTCCTCCTCCCTCCTCTTCCATTCATTCTTCCCCTTCTCTTTCTGCCTCTCTCTGCCCTTCTGCTGCTACAGACAGAGACACAGACCATTACACTGCACTGCTGGAGAGGCCTCTGGGCTCACACTTCTGCATTTCCTCTCCCACTTGTGTCTCTTTCTCTGCCGTTCACACTCACTCACTTTTGCCAGATGAAAATGTCAGGAGAGGAAAAGACTCTGACGAACGGGTAAGATACCGGCTGCATGTTGGTGTGTTGTTGTTGTTTTTTTGTCGTTGTTGTCATTCAGTCCTCCTTCGGCCTCCTGTGAGATGTTTTGCCGTGCTCCAGCCGTGACACTCAGGCATGTGGACGAACTCGCTTCGGTTTATTGTCGGGCTCTTTTGTGATGCCACGGACGTCTCGTAGCAGCTGGAATGAGAGTGCTGAAAGCCGTGCGAACCGGCAAACTTAATGCTTCGTCACTCTTAGCAGAAGTGTGTGTTCTTTGCGTACGCAGAGCCGGCCGTCTGAACAGTGGGTTCATGTGTGCAGCCGCATGATAATAATCGACATTGTGCAAGTCGCTCTCTGGAGAAATCAACTCAGAATTTCAGGCTTGCTGACTTTAAATTGAATTATCGGGACAATGCGTGGTATGTGACGGACTCCCCCCTCCATTGTCGGTTATTCCAGAATCCTCTCCTGTTTTTTTTACAGTTCTTTTTTTTTTTGCTTGCTAACTGCTTCCTTTCCTTTTTCAGTGTCCTCAGGCCTCAGATTGCGTTTAAGCTGCCAGAAATCTTGTCAGATTTCCAGCCAACCAGTTCCAGTTGAGTTGGTTTCCAGGTACAAGGAAACGATGGAGCCACTTGTTTGCTGTTTTTTAACCCTCGTTGTTAAGATTCCAGCCTTTATCCGGACAATCTGAGCGTCAGGAATCTGAGATAACAGAAAATGTTCAGTTTGTGTTTGATGTGTATCAGTGCCGTGTGCACGTGTACCTGCTGGTTTTTAAACCGCAGCCCCTCTGCAGTTATTTTTTATTAAATTAGGCTTGTCGTTTAAATCTAACAGGTGATTGGATTCCAACAAGTGTACAATATTGTTTAAAGAGGGCTGAATAATGTGGAATATTGTAGTTTTATGGGTATTCGATCTAGAGGCAGGATTAGACGTGTTTTTAAGCGCGCACGAGTGAATTCAGGAAGATAACACAAGTTTGATGTTGGTAACAGTTGTGGCTGTTTGTTCTTCCGTACTCTCGTCATTTTAAAGCCACGAGAAACCAACGTCTGAGTCCAAATTTCAAAGTTTTTCCTCCCATGAAAACAAAAGCTTCATGCCTTCGATGTGACTCTGCGCCGTTGCTTCCTCTACAGGGTCAGATCTGTGAAATCTGCGCCTTAAATACTGTGAAAGTCTCTCAGCCAGCCTGATCCTGTACAACAACAATGATCTGGAAAGTCCCGCTTTAGATTATTTCCTTGAATTGGTTTTGTATGAAAGTCTGACTGTCAGCGTCAGTTTGCAAATGCTCATGATGTTTTCCAGCCCGTAAAAAAAGAAAAGCAGCAATCTGACATGTTAATGAGATGAAAAACTTGGAGGGACTCTCAAAGTACAAGTGACAGGACAGTGGAGGAAGCTCTGGTTGGACTGGTTTGATTCAATCAGCGGGGGACGACATGTGACTCTCCAGCTGTATCCTACGAATCAATGACGTAAATAAATAAACACCTCGCTTTAATTTCCTCCTACCGGTATTAATGGCTGCAGTATTGATCCCTCTATTACTTTATCATCTGTAGGCACTTGTTACAAGCGGTTATACTCTAATACTACTCTGTATTTTAATACTAGCAGTGGGGTTTTTTGCTATTAAAATGTCACTCATGCGTAACAGAAAACCCATTTTCCTACACGAGCTTGTTGTCTGTCAGCTTTTAGTGCCTGATGAAATATGGAAGTCTGGACACACAATGATCATGCGTTCGCTTGTTTCCCTGACAGTGGTCGTCTGTTGTGGGGAAGGCCGGCTTGCTGCTGGTCATATGTCGAACGCGGCAGTCACCCGCATGTCATTAGGCAGATCTGCAGCAGTGGGCGTGTGAGAGATGAGCGTATCGTCCTCCTGTGCTTCCAATGGACAGGAATGTAAAGTTTATTAGTCACATACATTAGTCGTAGCTGTTTGCTCGGCTTTCGCTCTTCTGTTCTTCTGCGTGTGTCTGAAGTTTGACCTACTTCAGTTAAAGAGGTTAAAAAACTGACCGACCCCGTTCCAGCTGTTAAATGTAAATGATGAAATCACCTTATTTCACAAGACATGGATGCGACCGAGCCGCTTTTCTGCTCATTTCATGATGCAGCTTAAATAACTCGAAGGAAAGCGATCAAACATGATTCATAATGCAAATGAGATGAAGTCAATCAGCTTAATGTTGAAGAGCATTAATGCAGCAGCCTTTAGCGCTTTCGATTTTACATTAACTTAATCCCCTTTTCCTGCTTATTAATGTGTTCTTCACATGCTGTTTGGCCTCCTGCAGCGAAACACACATTGAGAGCAGATCCATTAGAAACCCAGTGAGTGAAGAAGCAGTGCGAGATTCTCCGTCATGACTCGCTTTGGCCACTCCACAGCCGTCACGTGAGGGTCATGTGCCGTGTAATGAATGCAAAAGGACATTATCATCAGCCATTAGGGACGTCAGCTGTCATGAAACTGTTGTTCGAGCTGCTCCCGGAGCTTGTGCTTTTACAAATGCGAGAGCAGTAATTTATGCCGAGTCCTTTTGTAATTTGCAGCGCAATGCAAACAGAAACAACATTAGCAGCGAAGCGTTCTCTCGCCGAGCCCATTTGTCTGCCGGTTTCTCTCCCGTTTTCCGTCTGAAATAGCAGACGAGTGCAAGGGATTCAATAAAGGAGGAATTTGTAAGTAAACAGAGAAAATATCAGGACTTGGGACGACGGTGGAGCAGCGTGAGGCGACGAGGATCTCTTTTAAAAACTCACTTAAAAGAAAGTCATTAACCCATAAATTAAAAAAAAAAGATAGTGAGGTTCTTAAAAACAGAAATATCTTAAAAAAAAAAAAAAACTGCCATTAAAATAGTCTCTATATCTTTTAACCAACATCGCAACCACATATTTATTGATTTCAGAATTTCAGTGCTTTAACTGCAGGTTTGTTTGGATGATGTCACTGTTGTTTGATGTGAGCAAACACAAAACATGCGTCTGCCATGTGATATCATTTTATATGCAGCATTAGATTCAAAACAAAACAAAACCTGAAGTCAGGACCTTAAAGACAAAAATGGCCATGTTGAAAAACCACTGCCATGACAATGTTGAATGTCAATTTTATTTTCTGCTATGACTCCTAACGTTTTGAACCAACATCAGTCCCAATGATGACGCCTAAATGTTTGGATGTTGACCCTTTAAATGCCAGTTTGTTTACATTATGTCTTTGTTATTTTCTAATTTAGAAAACAAAAAAAAGTTAGTTAAAAAAAGTTAGAAACGGCATTGAATGTGATCCTTTTTATTTTTTTGCGGTATTAGATTTTAAGAAAAAAAAAGTCACACTCAGGATCTGGAAGACAAAAATATCTGCATAAAAAACATTTCCCTAAAAATATTACGCATTAATATTATTTTCTGATGTGTAGCAAACATCAGTCCTGATCAGAACTACCAATTATTGTGTTTTTATTTTTTTTAAAAACAAATAAGAAACACAAAAAAAGAATTATTTTCCATATAGTAAGTAGTGGTTGGATTTGTTTGGGATTATCACAATGTGGGATGTGTCAGTGATCAGTGACAACATTGACTGTGATGCATTATTATTATATAGAAAATGCACAGTCAAGACTTCAAAGACAGAGATGTCAGCATAAAAAATACTTTTTTTTCCAAAATTGAAATATTTTCAATGTACTAAACTCTATGGGGAATAATTGATTATGACAGTCTGAGATATGTCAATGATTAGCAACGGTATTGATTCTGATTCATGATTTTTTTTTGCTCAGTGTCAGATTAAAACAAAAACCAAGAAAAAACACCACTCAGGACCTTTTAAGAAATTTACGAAAGGCTATAAAAGTATAATTTGACTTTGATTGATACCTTTTTGTCTCGTAGCTTCCTGGTATAGAAACTGTTTGTTATAATAAGTTTATATATCAGGTGTAAAATGTGTATGTACAATGGATAGTTTAACTGAACTGTTACACGACGAACAGATCTAATCCTCAAGCTCCAATCCCTGTATTTGTATTGGATAATGACATTTTCACTCAAATTTTGTTTGTTTTTGCTCTGCAGGTGCTCGCGGTCCGACCTGTCGCTGGCTCTGGAGGACTGCATGGCTGCCCTGGATCTGTTCCTCAGAAACGACTTTGAGGAGGCGCAGGCCCGCCTCAGATGCAGGTAAGAACTCAGCCTGCATCACATACAGCTGCTGTCCTCACCTGCATCTGTGCTTTCGTGGGCAGATATGATGAATCAGCCCTCACCTGCACATCCGCACACCAGCAACTGTGTAGTATTTTTAGTGTTTTGTTGGAAGCTGCATACACATGCAAAGCACAGGCGTGAATAATTCAATTAACGACGGCTCCATCTCACTTGGTTGGTTGAGTTTTAGATCCTATTAAACTAATGATGAACACGGTAAACACAGCACCTGTAGACGTCAGCAGGTTAACGCTGAGCTGCTGACTTCAGCATCGAGCTCAACACTCTGCAGTGCCTACGTACAGCGCTGTGAACAAGTATATTTCCTGATTTTTATCTATTTTTCTGTGCATTTTATTCTAAACTGTCAAATAAAACTTAACATGAAGCATAGGCAACTTGAGTAAACACAAAATGCAGGTTTTGAAATATAATTGTTGTTTTTCTGAAGAAAAAAAAAAGGTTATTTGATGCCTAAACAACTTATGTGAAAAAGTTTGACAATTAACTGTGACGAAACACTTTGAGGGTTTCAGAAGTGAACCTCCTCCTGTTTTGGATCATCGTCTTGCCGCATAACCCAGTTACGTCAGAGACTCAGATGACCTGACGTTCTCCTTCAGGATTTTCTTCTCGGAGAGCAGAATTAATGTTGTATGTAACACCTAGCAGTCTGTAGAACATTCTCTGAAGAGGTTTGAGGGTCTTCTGTTGCGGCAAAACTCAGACAAGCTTCAACATTTTTCCAGGTTTTTTTGCTCGTTTCTTTCATCTCGTGGAGTTGGGCGCTCTGACCTACATTGAGGTGAAAGAGGCCTGCAGTTCTTTGAATTCATTCAGCTGTTATTTAAATCTCGAGACGTCTCATTGATGCTGAGAGTACAATCAAAACAGCACAGATAAGGCAGTAATTAATTAGAAAACAAACAACAGTTAAAGACATTTGCAACCAAAGGGTATAGAGTAGTTAGTGATTATGGTTTTAAACTGACCTACAAGTGCAGTTTGTTAATTTTTAATGTTGGCACTACTTGGCATTCGCCAATCGCTTCAACAAATCAGCTGAAGACCAGTTTAACACAGATGTTATGTTGGTGGTATCTTGCCATTAAGTGCCTCTATAAATAAAAAATTAACCGTCTGCCAACTTTTTCATACAATAAGCAATGGTGAGTAAAATAACAGCCACAAGCAATGAATCTTTGAGTGGAGCGGTAAAATAACGCTTTCTTCTGATCTTTTTTGACTTCTCACGTGAGTCCTTGCTGAGCTCGTGGAAGGAATTTTGAAAGGTTGGCCACTTCTGGGAAGATTCACAGTTCATTCAAGTCCTCCAGTTGTAGATGGAGTCTCTCACTTTGAATCTGAGGAGTCCCAGAGCCTTAGACTTCTAATTCTTCTCAGGCTAATGTGTTTTAATCAGTCTGGTCTTTTGATGTTTGCCACACTGGTGAGACCTTTCAGCTAAAGTCACGCTTCTGTAATTGGTCTCAGGAATAGTTTGATTGAACAGGCCTGTTAGTAATCAGGCCAGAACAGCTGCAGCCACTTATAAGTGCTGTTTGATAGATTTTTAAATTTAATAATAAATAAGGAGACAAATGTTTTTTTCACACAGACCAAATTAGTATGAGATAGCCTCAAGTATTTTGTGTTTACCCAGGTTGCCTTTGAAGATAGTTTATCATAAAATAAACAGAAAAATCGGATAAAACAGGAGGAGGTTGATTGTTTTATCACCGTATCGTCTCACAGAACTGCTGGCTTTGCTCTCAGCTTGTTTTTTCTACGGCAACGGCAATTCACATTTGAAAGTCAGATTGGAAGGAAGGAATGTATTTCTGGAAGTGCTGTAACATTACCCACATTTCTGTTGCTTTTTGCTTTGATAATGATGAACAATCACTAAAATAATATCATTGTTTAAAAAGTTTCCCTAAAGGATTTCTATCAATTTATATGCTTCTTAGATTTTTTTTTTAATAAATAATTTTTTTGAATAAAAAGAGGCGCTTAATTGATTTTATGCATAAGTTTGTTACTCTTCAGCCTGAAACAGTTGAATGAATCTCGCAACTTCATTCAAGTGGAATGCTAAAATTGCCTGAGCAGCCCTTTAGCGTTTAAGCTGTCCCATTTGTGGCTCAGTAAAAGGTCAGAAACAGAGATCCCAGTGTCTGTATCAGGGCTGACTGAGGTTTTACGTGATTGACATGCTGCTTTTTCATCCATAAACACAAACTCCCTCTCCAGAATCACACCCTGCCTCTCAGTTTTGTACTCCAACACCATGTTATCGAGTTACTTCATTGTCCACAGCTTATTATCTGCTCTATTATCAGACCCTTTATCACAGTGTTGCTATTATTTCGCTGCTCGGTCTTTTCTCTCCGAGGCTCTGGGCCACTCCTTCGCCCCAGTTTCTTCTTTTCAGTGCTGAGACACAAGAACAGCCTCCCGTCGGCCCACGCTTTGTGTTTGCACTATTGTGCTGAGGTCCAGATTGGCAGACGTGGTTAGAGTAATTTTGTTGTTTATAGCGCTTCCTGAGTCAGTGTTTAAAGTGATGTTATTTGTTAGCGCAGACACCATTTTATAGACTTTAATTGCACATAAATATTTTGTTGCCGAGTGTCTTTCCTGGTGTCATAAATATAATATGCTTCACTATTTGTTAATTGGGATTTGTAAAGTATTCCAGCGGCTCAAGCTGCTGTGGGTGTTGTTAAATTCTGACTTCCTACTGACTAAAGTGGGCCTCCAGCAACCTGATGGTCACTGTGTTTCAAAGCTAGCTAGTAGCTTAGCATGAAGACAAAGCTTTACTCTGCACCACCATCTGCTCACGTGTACTCTGCTACATGTGCTGCAAAAAGTGCTGAGATTTGTACACAATGGAGTCGGATTACGCTGTTTCTAAATAATCCCAAGCATCCTTTTCTCTATAGTTTTGTGTAAAAGAAAGTTTCCATATCAGCCGATAACTACCTAATAGAATCAACCAACTGATGTACTGGTCAGAATCCAGACGGTTGGATTTGCCGCATAAATCAGGAATCAGTGCGGATTTAAATATTACGACAAGTGGATTCATTGTGGTCTGACCAGATATCAAGGTTAAATAAATCACATGCAGACTGTTGAACATTCACAGCTTCCTTGCTTCAAGCCTGTCTGTAGTTTAACAGAATAACTCAGTAAGGACGCAGTGAAGCAACGTGTTGTTTTACATTTGAATGCGGCATTCCAGTCTAATTGAGAAAAATCTTTATTTCGCTTGGCTTGTGCAAAACCCGGTAACACACACACGGCGTTGTTCAGAGTCTTGTAGTTTTTCCTCCTCAGAAAGGGGTTTTGTAAGGAAGCTGATGGCCTGCGGTGTCAGACTTATAGTGTGTGGTATCATGTAAAGTGCGAGGACATTTGCTGCATTGTGAGAGAGAGACATCGAAAGATTAATCTGTGAGAAACAAAAAGCCCAGAGGATGTGAAACACCAGCAGAAGCATTTCTTGTCTGTGTCTCCTCTTTAATCCATGTGTGCTTTCTAATGCTCTTCTTCTTCACTGTCTCCTTTTTAACGTCTGTTAGTCGTGTTGTGACGCAATCAGGTGGAACAAACACAATATCCATGACTTCAGAGGACATTAAATTACACTTACATTCATTTCTTTCACTACTATGTCCCTAACAATCACCCTTTACGTGTCTTGAGCTTTACTATTTACGTTTTGGGAGACTTGACTTTGGTCCCCATAAGGACATGTCCCCAGAACGTGACTGTGTAAACAAACGCAGGTCCTCACAATGTGGTTAATACCAGCATGTGACACACTTAGAAACTAAAACGCTTTCAAAGTCGTTTTCTAATTACTCACATTGTGTTATTAGTTACACACTTAATCAGTGTCAGTGACAAAAAGCAAACTGGGGACAAAAATGGGACACGTGAACAGAGTTTAAACCAGTTAAATTAACTGCGACCTTATGCTCCAATAAAAACTAGAATTATTGCCTCGTGGCTGAATGCCTGGTCCGACCAGTCAGATCACAGTTTACATCCACGTCTATCCAGTCTCACTAAATATATCCAGTGATGAGTGTAGGAAATAAAAATAGAAGCCTTGTTCCAAGTCGGCAAATTCAGTGTTAAGTTCACTGTAAAAAATCTGTAATTTTACAAAAGATATCGCAAAATTGCAAAAATAGACTGAATTTACATGTTTCAGGTAAAATAACCTCCAAATATATGATATAAGATCTGTGAAATACCCAACAAACATGTAAAAGTACATGTTTTCTGTTGCTTTACAATAGTTTTGGGCATAATATGAATATTACAGTTTATATTACATTTTACACTTTTTTTACATTTGCTTTTAAAGTGTATATAAAAGAGAGGCCTTCATGTCCTGACCTCAAGGTGAAGACATACTGTATTTACTTATCAAGCCAATTTTATTGAGTCACCTCGACTTGATTTAGGTTTTACAACAACTTGAAATGTGAGTTTAAAATACACAAAACATTTAACTGATGCCAACATTGGTTTGTCATTACAACTCATCAGAAATAATGTTTGAAGCTGCATTTTTATTTCATGGTGGGAACAGGTTCTTTGAATTACTTTTAGAGTGACGTTTAAACTGGTTTCATCAACTGGTTTCCTTTGCTGTGGTTTATTTATGCCCTCCAGCTTCAGTATTTCTGACCAGAGGTTCTGTAGCTACATATGCTCCCCTCACATCAATATCACTGCAGTTAGAAACTCATATCAAGTTATGTCTCTCAAAACTGCTTCTATGCTGCAGGATTCAGATATTTGAGACGCAGGATCTGAGTTTGTCCTCGTCTGATTTATAGTGAGGGAGCTGCTGCAGACTCGTGTACAGCATTGCGTGAACATGCTTGCTAAGTAACCAGTCAAGTGTTTTTTTTTCTTTTATCATCCCTTAAATCCCAGAGGTATCCAACAACAGCAGCAGCAGGCTTACCTGTATTTGCCAGTTCTCTGTTCAAGCATGCCGGTGCAATTTTATTCTCCCATCATGCCGTCCCACCCCATTCCTCACAGCTGCAGCAGAGACTGGGTGCAGGACGTCTGTGCTAACAGCAATAATAATATCAATAGGAAAAGACTGATGTGATGTTGTTTTCTGTAGGTTTTATCTTTGTCCCTCTATGAGTTACTTGACTACACTTCTCTGCAGAAAACTTTTGCTCTTTTTAAAAGATTTGTTTCAAGACTTTGCTACAAACTTCTGCATATTTTGGCACAATTTCAACCATTTATTGCAACAAAAACCGCTGCATTTAGTCAGAAATGGACCGTTTTGCATCTCTCGCCATCGCTGCACTTCCTGATTTTCACCAACATGTGCAGAACTGAACACAAGGCGTGTCTGTGCACACGTGTCTTTGGAGAAATTACAGAGCAGCTCCTCCCTTGCATCTCAGATCATTGTGGTGAAAATATGTGGGAGACCCGGCTTTACGGACGACGGCCTTTGTATCGCTGAGATCTGAGATGATGCTGACTGAAAACAAAGGAAATGCTTGAAATTCCGCTTTCAGCTCAGGTACAAACAGCTGAATTTACCTCGCAGCTTCATCTTTAAAGGCCTCTCAGCTTGAGTTCGTGTTGCCCTCTTACATAAATGAGTGTGATGCAATGGAAATGTAAGGCAGGCAAATCTCTCAGTCTGCACCGCCGCCGCCTTCTTCTGGTCTCTGTTGTTGCTTCCTGGTTGTTACTGGGCGTGTTTTCTGTTTGGACACCGAGATAGAACTGATAAATAAATTCACTTAGGTGAACAGCTGGAACTGTGCAAACGCTGTCTGACTGCTGATATACAATAGCCCTTATTGCAGCAATTTTAGCTCATCACAAGCTAAAAGTCACATGAATCATCCCACTTTAATCTCTGTCGGCTTTCCATTCTCTATAATGTGTCCACAAGTCTCTCCTTTGTCCAACGTACACATAGTATGTGTTAAGAAAAGTGAAGTGAAGCCTTTTTTTAACAATCATTGGAATGTGTTTGTGCTCAGTTTCCGTGGATTGAAAAATCAGTTTGTGCTAATTGAGTTAATGTGAATGTGAAAGAGGACCAGTCTGAGTTCAGAGAGACGTCACAGCAGCCGGTCACATGAGTCGATCTGCTGGTGAAATGTCAGCAATGCAAACGAACGGCATTCCTCTCCACACACCTCGGCCTTTATGTTACCAAAATTGTCTTTGTGTGCGTATTACACACATGCACACACACACACACACACACACACACATACAATAAGTAAAGAAGCTAAAACCATTTAAATCCTCAGCAGGACAGCTTGCTAATGGAAACTCCTCCCTCTGCAGGGTTTGAGTAATTACGAGTTCCAATAATGCTTCAAAACTGGAACAACAAGCTCGTTTTAACTAGTTTAACAAATGTACGTGACACAAGCACTTTTATTGTCCGTTTAATTTTAAAAACCCCAAACAGACGTAAGTACATAAAATGTTTAATGTCGCATTTTTACACTTCTAAGTATTAAATAGCACCTGACAGTTTTGCTCTCTCATTTCTCCAATTATCTCCTCTTTTATTGAAACCCAGAAGCAGAATGTTCTCCATCTGAAGCAGTTTGTTCGTCCGTCGTGTCTTGTTTTGTTTTCGAGGCCAGTGCAGCATCACTTTTTTTTTCCTGGTTCAAAACAGACATTTGGGGACCTGAAGTGACGGCAACGTGTTTGGGTCACCCTGTTTGTGCTTTTTCTTGTTATTTCTGACCCTTTGATTGGCAAAATATCTGTCATGGTTGAGTGTATAAAACTCCAATTAATATAATTGGTTAAATATATAAAGGAAAACCAGAGAAACACACACACCCCCTAAGAACAGTGTCTGTTTTGTTTTAAGATATACAAATATATTGAACATTAATATAACCTGTACACTGCAAACTTGTTTATAATGCTAAATGTACAATCTTGAAAATCTTCTTACCTCACAAGTCATTTTGATCAACACAAGCTTGTTACATATGATTGACTGTATTCTCAAAATTTGAAGTAAACTTTAACAAAAATATTAGCTATCGCACAGATTTCTTTAATTTTTTTGATGAATGCCAAATAGTTCAGAATTAAGGGGCTGAGGACTAAAGATATAACATTGCTAAAACATTCTTAACAGTAATATTTAAATTCCTGACATAAAAATACCAAATCACAGGAGATGCTGAGCACACAGTAGCAAGAAACTAAAGCTAATATAGTTAGCTCGTTAGCCTTTTTGACTGATATTGTGTTTTTTCACTGCTGGTTAGCTTTGATGCTACTGAATTAGATGATACTGTATTTAATTTATCACAAATTTGGTATTTGAATGTCTACAGATGTCCTTTTCTTACACTTTCATTTATTGCAAACTAAATATTTGTTATTTTTTGCTGACTAATGGAAAATTATCCAAATGACTTCCATGTTAGCGGCACAAAACAGTTTGTATATATATATTATTTTGTACTGTATGTATATCAGCATACCTCACTTGCTTTGATCACCTTAGACTAGTAAAATACTTTTCATGCTGTTTGAAGATAGAAGATCTATTCTTCCAGTCTCATTTCTTACATCATGTTGAGGCTGCCTTATTGAGCAATTCCTCTATGCCGGTGAAAGATAGATAAAAGAAACCAACTGCTGTGTGTTTCTTGCAGAACCAAAGACAGCATGTACCACGCGCTGACCTACGCCACCATTCTGGAGATGCAGGCCATGATGACCTTCGAGCCGCAGCACATCCTGACCGCAGGCAACACCATGAAGGAGGCGCAGGCCATCTGCCAGCGGTGAGGCTTTCCCACAACGCCACGGTGATGTAACCGTCCTAACGAGCAGCCAGTAATCGGTCGTAAATTACTCTCTCTCTCTCTTGTGGAGCCTGCTGTTGAAAGCCAGGCGGTGCAGCTTGGAAATGAACGGAAAAGTTAGATTTGAGTCACAGAAGTTGCTCACGCTGCAGATGTAGACATTCAGACACACGACGCTGCAGCTTGTGAACGCTGGATCCAGTTTACAACATCATACCGAAACCAGAGAGCACGCTGAGATCATCCCGACTCAGCCCGAAGAATGTCACGACTGCCCGTCGCAGTTTGTCCTGAAGCTCCTGTGAGAGTCCGTCATGACTCAGAGCGGCACGAACATTACATCTCATTAACCCGTCTGACAAACACACACTCTTGTTCAGGCTGATCTGAGGTCAGAGCTGCAGTTTGTCTTTTTGAATGTTGTGAATGCTGACTGGAGATTTAATGCACAGTCAGCGCCTCGTTTTGTTTCGTTTTTCGCCGTAACTTCACACCGAAGCAGCTCAGAGTCCTGGAATGAGGCTGAGTCACTGATTTGCATGGAAACAAGATGAGAAAAGGAAATGCAGGGCAGTGCAGCGCCGCGGAAAAACAGTCCAGAGGGTTTGTCTTGATCGATTTCAGATCGATGGTTTTCTGTTTCTCCATCAGGCACCGCAAGAAGTCGAGCTTCTCCAAAAGCTTCACAGAAGGTCAGTGAAGTCAGGATGTGTT
>NW_007579157.1:21858-22397 GCF_000690725.1 Stegastes partitus
GAGTGTCTCCTGCAACGGGCGGCGCTCACCTTCCTTCAGGTCAGGAGCGAATCTCAGACTCTGAATCCTCCGCCGTTGATTATTTGCTGATGCTCGTTCCTGATTTCTCTCTCTGTTCCCTGCTCAGGATGAAAACATGATCAGTTTCATCAAAGGAGGAATCAAAGTGAGGAACAGCTACCAGACGTACAAGTGAGAACAGTCACAGGATGTAGCGTAGTGTCCTCTTTTGTTTTTTGGTATTTTTCTGTTCCTCCTCATTACCTGGTGTAACTTTTATTTTTTTTCTACAATGTGACGTCTTACAGAGAGCTTCACACTGTTCTCCAGTCCTCTGGATACACTCATGGCGACAACCACGGACATTTTGAAGGTGGCGTTAAACTGGGAGTAGGAGCCTTCAACCTGGTAAGTAGAGGGTTCCGTGTAATGGGTTTGTATTTGTGATTGAACCCTCTGAACAGCAGAATCTGTCAGCTGGTTGGAAAAGCTTGAAAAACAATCACCATTTATGAAAACCAGAATCTGTAAATACAGAA
>NW_007579157.1:23173-50375 GCF_000690725.1 Stegastes partitus
CAAAAATAAACCGTTTTGCTCTCATGAGGTTCTGTAAAGAAAAAAAACAAGAAAACTTCAGCATTCTTCGGTGAAACCACAAAACCACGAGTGACTCAGCTGCAGCATACAGTCATGTAACAAGAACTCAGGGACTTTTTGGCTGAACTGCAGGCTGTGTTTACACAAAAGTATGAAAACAAATGAAATGTAATTAGGAAGTGTCACCTTTTTTTGCCCTGTATTGGTAACACGTGTGGGAAAAATGTTGCACGTGATGAGGCCACGATTTTTACATGTTTATGCATTTTTTAAACGATTCGTAGCATCCTAACTGCGTCATACTGCACAGAAGACATGTCTTGGTTCTCTCTACTTCTAGTCGTGGTTGTTCTCTTTCCTTAGAGGTGCAGGATTTTATATTGCAGCGAAAAATGAGCCGACAGCAAGTAAAAATGTGACAGGAGCAATAAATGTCCAGAAACAGAGCCCAGTGTTCATCATATGTCAGTGTGGTTCCGTGGAAGCCGTCAGGGTTTTAATGACGGTTCCAGTAATCGTTCGCTCCGATCTTTCAGCTCCACTTCTCGTCTTCTCTGTGCAGATGATCTCCATGCTGCCCACACGGACGCTGAAGCTGCTGGAGTTTGTGGGTTTCTCTGGTAATAAGGTGAGTCTTTCTGGGAACCGACGGCTTCAGCCGAGGATGTTCTGACAGTAGATGGAGCGTCCTGCTCTGTGGGTTAAATCGCTGCTTGATTCCAGGTAGTCTTGCTTGTTTGGTTCTGGTGAAACTACTCAGTTGTTGATATGAAACTTTTCAGCTGCACAGCTTGATGTGGCAGAGGCTCACAAGTTTGATGATATGACTAAAGACTGTGTCATCTCTGCAGTTTGTGAATTATTCGTTGTGCTAAAAATGAAAAGAACGACTTCCGATTCTGTCACTTCTGATAAATTCGTGTGACTGCCACAGAAACTCGTCCTGACAGTGAAGACAGTCGGTCAGAGTTGAGGTCCTGGTATTAGTTTAGGAAACATTCTTATGACTGATTTGTGTTCTGGCTGATTCGGTGAACATGCACATCCTGTGTACTTATATGTTTTGCAACCAGAAACTCCTTCAACTCCTGTGGTAGACAAGCGGACGCTGTTCATCCTCCAAAATTTCTGCAAACTGCATTAGTGTTCTCTAAGTGTCCTGGTTTTGCTGCTAATTAACCCACAGAACTCCCATAAACACAAACCTAATTCAAAATCTTGTGTGTTTGTGTGCAGGAGTTCGGCCTCCAGCAACTTCAGGAGGGTTCTGCAGAAAGTACGTTCAGGTCCTTCCTGTGTAACATGCTTCTGCTCTGCTATCACACGTTCATGAGCTTCATACTCGGTAAGCACTCTCACACACACATGCATGCATGCATGCAGCTGCAAAGCACCGCAGAGATAAGCGTTTGGTTGTGAACGTCTTCTGCAGGAACTGGAGAAGGAGACGTGGAGGATGCAGAGAAGCTGCTGCAGCCGTATCTCAAGAAATATCCCAAGGTCTGCCAGGATGAAAGTCTTCTTTTAAAACTTCTGTGTGACTTTACCAAACAAACTGTGTTCTGTCGTCCTGCAGGGATCCATCTTTTTGTTCTTTGCTGGTCGAATAGAAGAGATCAAAGGCAACCTGGATGCTGTGAGTTATTTCCTCTCGCTGTGGGATTGTTTGTCGAGTAAAACAAACCAACTCGTGGTGAATCACAAACAGTATTTCAGTCGGTTTAACTGGTAGAGACGCTGGCTCTCCTGCTTCGGCCCTGCTTTGTATAGAAGTAAATAAATGACCCTCCTTGTTTCTAACTTTAGCCTCTTTCAGACATGCAAAATGCTTCACGTCCGAATGAGTCGTCTGCTCGCTTCTCTGTAGAAGTCGGGTCTTCAAGTTCAGAGAAATAGTTTAAAGACGGTTGTTGCCACATTTTAACACTGATTTTGACATTTCACAGAGAGCAAAAGTTGCAGTTTGTGTAACAGCATCGCAAAACATCTTTCTCCTCTTTAATGTCACAAGCAGAAATGTCCATCACAATAAAACTTCACTGCCTTAAAAACAGACGGTTTATATTAATGATACTCACCAATAATTAACGTAATCTGAGTAATCTTTACAGGAAGCTTAGTTGTTGTTTCCAGCTGTTTGTGGGAGTTTTCCCTCTGAGTTTATGAAAAAACTGCAGCATCACAGGGATCAGTTTCATGATCTGATTAACAGCTTATATTTGGGAATAATCCCTGAAAGATAAATTTCACTGTAACGGCAGCGATGTTACGTATAACACGTCCGAAAAGGGCTTTTGTGGTGAGATAACTGACTTTATTCACAGTTTTTAATGAGTGGATCAAAGCGTCCCACAACTGACTAAATGATGAAGTGTAATAGACAGATGAGGTCAGAGGAAATCATGATGAAATTCTGCAAATGGTCTAAACTTTCACTGGCTGATTATGTACGACATGAAACTAACCCAACATATTATCGCTAAGGTAGTAATAACCAGAACAAAAACACTATAGTACCTACTGGATCTGCTCAGGGGGTGGATTATGCAGCATGTTGACCATTAGATTGAGCTGTTTGTGTTTTTTATGTGCTTTTTTTAAAATTATGTTACTATCCTGCATATTTTTATTTTTAACCGTAATGAAGTAAATTCGTTTTCACTGCACTGAATCCTTTCCAAAGTTCCCACTGACCCTTTAAAACACGACTGCTGCTCGCTGCACATCCACATTATCGTGTAAGAAACGGAGCTTCTGAATGTTTTTTTTTTCTTCCAGGCCATCAAGCGTTTTGAGGAGTGCTGCGAGGCTCAGCAGCAGTGGAAGCAGTTCCACCACATGTGCTACTGGGAGCTGATGTGGTGCTTCACCTACAAGAGGCACTGGAAGATGGCCTACTTCTACGCCGACCTGCTCAGCAAGGAGAACTCCTGGTCCAAGGTGAGCCGCCGCCGCTGTGGGATTTGAAGATGTCCCGACTAAGTAGTGATGACGTTTCAAGTTCAAATGAAACAGAAACAGTTTCCTGCACTGAGCGCTTTGGATCGGTTTGCTTGTTTGAAATCAGAGTCCAGATTCATATCCTCTCTCGGTTTAGCAGCTCTCAAAGTCTTGATCACAGAGAGGTGAAGCTAATAAGTAACGACGCTGCACAGCTTCACCGTCATAACAAAGCTGGTTGGTTGTCTGCAACAAGGTTTTGTTGTGAGAGATCGGATTTAATCATCACTACAACCTGCTCAGCGTCCATCTCCGCACTCACAAACTCATTATTGCATCGATATGAATAAATCTGGATGTTAATATAATATTGTCTTGCTGACTGTTAACCTGAGCTTTAGAAATGTACCTGTTGTATACTTGTAGTGATGCCATTATGCAGACAGATCAAACTTATTTCACTAATTTATTCACCGATTCACACTCTCTCCTGCTTTTTGGTTGAATAAATCACCTGCCTAAAATAAACAGTAGAATTTAGATTTTCTTATGATACTGCATTGTCTCCAACAAAGTTCTGACATTACATCCCACCATGTATTAAACATAAACACTAAATAATGCGTTTACTTTTCCTTGAAATGATTCACACACTGTGCAGTAATGATCCTGGACTCTGGGGGGCGTAATGTGGTGGGACAGACCTCTGCAAACACTCCAGTGAATACAAGAATGACAGTTTTTTCCATTAGAGACGAAGTACATGTGTTTTTTTTGAGTCACCACTCTGGTTTTGATATTTTATATTCAATACGATATTTCTACTGCTGGTGTGTGTAGAAAAATAACAAATTTATAGGAAAATATTTGTTTTCCTCGATGTAAAGGCTAATATCAACAATCTGTTAGTGTTATCATACCTTGCACCCTTTAGAGTGTAAAATAACGACATTTATCTCCATTTGAGACGAAGTACGTGTTTTTTCCCCAATGTCCGAGTTGTGATTTTGATATTTCATAATAAATAAGACATCTCTAGTGCTACTCGTACATCATAGCAATTTCTATAATTTTTTATCTTTAATATAAAGGCTAATATCAATAATCTGCAAGTTTTGTCATACCTTGCATGCTAAGTAATCTTTTTTTTTCTTAATTTCTGAGTCACATCCCACCATCATGGTTTTAATATTTTAGATTCAGACAGTATTTTATGTGAGATACGTGTAGAAAAATAAAAACACTATAACACAAAATAAAATGTCCCTTTTTCCTGCTAGTATTATCATATCAACTCATGGAAGATCTGGATAGAGTAGACTTAAAAAATAGTAGTTCTTTAAATTAAAAAATAAAGAGAAGAAGCAAGAGACCGTATATATAGCATCTGAAATAATAGATGATGTTTTTGATTTATCTTTTCTCAGCTCACAACAGAAACCTATAAAAATCCTCGTGGCTGCAGGCGTCTTCAGTGTTCCCGAATGTTTGTGGCTTTTTTTTTTTTCCATCCTCAGCTCGCCTAAAAAAGAAAGAGAGATAAGACTGCAGTCGTTGGTAACCACGTTTTTCCTTCCCTCAGGCCACCTATGCATATATGAAAGCAGCCTACCTCAGCATGCTGACTAAGGACGACTGCCTAACCTTCGGGGAGACTGAACTGACTCTGTTCAGGTATGAACTTGCCTCTGAAATTACTCACAGACAAACAGAGATGACTCACTGTGACAGTTGTATGTGTGTGATATCAGAACGCCATCATCCAGGAAAACGCTGTCCTTGGTTGGGAATGTGTACAAGAATACGTAAGGGCTGTCAGTGATGGGAATACGACAAACATTTTTTTATATTTTTAAACTGTGTGAGATCTGTAGCTTATTTTATGTACATATTGACGTATGTGTGTGTTATGTTTCAGGCAGGTTCCAGGGCTGAAGCAGAAAATAGCAGGAAAATCTTTGCCAACAGAGAAGTTTGCAATCAGGAAAGCCCGGCGCTACTTTGCAGAAAACCCCATCCCTCTTCCTGCTCCTCCACTGGTCAGTACTGGACGAGAGCTGCTTTGGAATTACATATAAATGCAACTCAGATTTATTTCAACAACTTATCCTCGTGCTCTGAAATTTGAATGCGCTGGTTTGGCCAATAAGAAAGAAACCACCAACCAAGAAATGTCACCCTTTTAAAAAGCCTCAGAGAGTTGGTATTCCACAGACCTGTCATGCAGCTGAGGTGGATCAGAAAGTGTTCTTCTGGGTAGATGTGTGCCACCCTGTGTCCACGTGTTGAAACACACTTTTACGCTCCTTTAACTTGTGTAGTCGAAGGTCGTGGCTCCTGTTGGTGTTCTTATGGTCGGTGCAAACATCTGACTTTGGTCCACCAGTCTGTAGCACCGAGCTGGTAAACTTAGCTGTATGAGCAGAGATGAGACAACATAAGATAATATTTTATTATTCTTTCAGGAAATTCTTTTGAAAGAAATTGCTCAGAAAACAAACATACATAAAATAACATAGCATAGCATTACATAACATAATGTAGCATATAACATAACAAGGCACTACATAGCTTAGCATAGCATTACATAACAACGTAACATTTAACATAACATTACATAACAGAGCATCAAATAACATAATGTAGCATATAACATAGCACTACATAGCTTAGCATAGCATAACATAACAACGTAGCATGTAGCATTACATAACAGAGCATTACATAGCATAAGGTAGCATATAACAACATAACATAACATAGCACTACATAACTTAACAGCATTACATAACCTAGCATAGCATTACATAACATAATGTAGCATATAACATAGCACTACATAGCTTAGCATAGCATTACATAACAATGTAGCATGTAACATAACATAGCATCACATAACGTAAGACTAAAATAGATTGTTTGTAATTATTGTCTGAGATTAGTTGGTTTTTAGTTTACTGAGCTTGTTCTGTCAAGTTGAGTGAATTTAACTCTGCTAGTTTTGCGCTTTCACAGCTTGTAAGGCAGCTTTGAACTAATTAATCATCCAAACTACAGAGGAACTTAGATTTCTAAACCAAACGGTTTGCAGTGTACAGCTTGCATTTGCAGGACTTATTGGCTTTTTATTGATTTGCTGAACAGAAAGTTTCTTATAATGGCCTCAGGTTTGCTGCAGAGAAGATACTTTTGATGTTCACTAATTATTCACCGTGTGTGATTTGTGTGTTTTTTTGTGTCTAGGAGATGATGTACATCTGGAACGGCTACACGGTCATCGGCAAACACAAAGACCTGACCGAGGGCATGCTGAAAACACTGGACGAGGCGCAGGCCAAGCTCGAAAGCATCCCAAGTACGCTAATGCATTAACCACATTCACAAAGATCATTCTAATGGAATAAAATTCTAATTTTATTTTCCTCTGAAGGGAATCAGCCAAATGTGTTTGATGCTTCACAGATCCTTAATTGAATTCGAGCATGTTAGAAAAGGATGTTGTGTGCAGATGTGATTATCGAGGATGTTCGTCCAGACTTAGCGTTGTGCGGTTTTGTCCTCGCTGTTTGTCAGGGACGGAGTTCTCCATCGATGATCAGTGTCTGCTGAGCCTCCTGAAGGGACTTTGTCTCAAACACCTGGGACACCAAGAGGAGGCCGAACACTACTTCACCCTCGTCCTCTGCAAGTAAGTCCCCAAGACATGAGCGGATAAAAACCAAACCAGAAATGATGTCGTCTTGCTGCACGCATCACCAATTAGCCTGATTTAATTATCTCCTGCTGGTGCTGACATTTAGCTCAGCTTTGAATAATGAAGAAGATTTAAAGGGAATCTTTGTTCGTCCGCCGTCGTGTTTGTTCGTTGTGTGCAGTGAGACTCAGATCAAGTACGACCACTACCTGGTTCCTAACGCTCTGCTGGAGCACGGGCTGCTGTGTCTGGAGCAAGGCCGACGAGATGAAGCCATCAAACTCCTAGAAACTGCAAAGTAAGTCTTTAAACCAGCAGAACATATGAAAGTCATCTGGAGAAGCTTGTTAAAAATCCATTTGCCTGCTCAGATTCTACATGACGGTTCCGATGCATTAAAGTTATTTAACGTGACCACATCAGAATCAGCTGGTTTATTGTGCACAATAACTTTAGTGTGTTTAGTGAAGCCATGCAAAGTTTTACCTTCACACTATGAATACTTTCAGACCTGCAGGCCCTCGAAATACATAGGAGTGTTTTGAAATGGGGCTGCAAGGTGGAGCAGTGGTTAGCACTGTTGCCTCACAGCTAGAAGGTTGCCGGTTCGTGTCCCGGTGTAAGTTAAGCGTAGCCCTGTGATAGACTGGTTACCTGTCCAGGTGAACCTGCCTTCACCCTGAGTCAGCTGGGATAGACTCCAGCCCCCCATGACCCTAGTGAGGATTAAGGTGTAGAGATGATGGATGGATGTTTTGAAATGTCCTGCTTTTAAATTCATGTTGTTTCCCTCAAAACTTCATAAATACAAGAGATAGACACAAAAACACATTTTAGTTGCAACCAAATTAATTTCACATCCGCTTCAGGTGTCACCGTCTAAACACAAAATATCATGTTTGTTATATAAAATAATTTGAGCATCAATATTATGGGATGTATTATAGTTTTAACAGCAAAACTGCAGCAGTTTAACATCTGTGTCATAGGAACAATCATCAGTACCCTGGATCTGTTTCTGTTTTTTAATAATTCACTGGAGAAAACTACAAAAAAGTGCATTCTGGGTAAACTTCCATTTTTACCCACATTTGATACCAGGATCATCTTCTAGACATGATTCCTTCTAGGTCTAAATAATTTTCTCATATAGTTATAGTTATGCCTGTGAAATGGAGGAACGACGTCAGTGTTCACATGTTTTGTTTTTTTTAAATTAAAGTTTGGACGAATCTCATTGATCAAACCAGTCTGCAGCATTCAGAGCTTGTTTGAGTCTTTCAGATTCTCCTCTGATAGTGTTCAGTTCTGGTTCTGTCAGTTTGTTCTGTCTATGAACAACAATGGTAATGTGTAATCTTGGTATCCAACACTTGTCTTTTCTATGGAGCAGGAAAATGATGCTGCAGGAGGTCATCATGGTTTTTCCTCCTTCAGTAAAGCGACTCTCAAAATGTACATTCTGCAGGTGTTAAAATATGCATATATTAGGAAGTAGTTTTGACACAGACTGAATCGTGTCTCGAAGATGTTCCTGGTGTCAAACGTAGATAAAAAAGATCCTTTCATTGTCTAGAACTTGTTTCGACCAACCACCAGCACACGTGCTGATTTAGCCAAAATGCACTTTCAGAGGTTTCCTCCAGTGAACTAATGAGATTTTGGCTTTAAATTGTGAAACCTGGGATGGATTCTAATTTGATTTGGTTCCAGTTTTCCACAGAACTCGAATGTGTTTTTCACCCCTGAAAATTTCACGAGTCTGTCTTCTGTATTTATGAACTTATGAAGCACAAAACAGCTGAGGGGACAAAAAAACTAAGCGACCTCAAAAGCAAAAAAACCCACCTCTATACACGTCGAGGGCCTGTGACTCTGAAAATACTCATAGTATGAAGGTTAAACTTTGCATGACTTCAATAAATACACTGACGTTGTTGCACTTAAAATATCAGCTGATTTTGAGGAGGTCAGGTTGGAACTTTTGTCACATTTATATAGAATGACCCATAATGTTTAACTACAAGCTAAAACTTATGACATTTTAAAGTAAATATCGACCCTCTTGTTGTACATTGCGCCTTAGAATAAAAGACATAGTTTTCTTTAAGGTTGACTAGACTTCAGTGTGTATTTTTATGGGTTTAGTTTGATGTAAATGACTCTTCTCGCTGTGTTCCAGGCAAAACTACAAAAACTACTCGATGGAATCACGGACACACTTCCGCATACAGGCTGCTCTGCACAAGGCCAAGGGAGCCCGGGAGAACGGCATCCACGTGCCCTCCAGCCCGTAACGGACAGAGGAGGGCACCCGAGGGCAGAGGCAGCGTTCTGTGTCTGTAGTCCCACAATGCAACACTCAGACCAGCCCTGCCTATCAGGGCGGGCGATTTGTTTTTTCATCGAGAGGGTAGGAGAAGAGGGAGGCTTGTTTTTTTCTTGTGTGCGCGCCACCTTGGAGGGCATCTGCGGCTCTGCGTGGCCCCCCGACCGGCTTCGATGGATCGACTGTGCCCTCTTATAAAGATATAATGAACTTCACCTACTCATGTGGTTTTAAATAGAGATTAATTGAGAAATGTGCCTATATTTATAAAACATTGCTTCTAGCTGGCTTTGATTAGCACAGTGGCCACCCATAAGGGGCGCAGTAGGGTAGATAAACAAGGTCAGATGGAATATAATTGTGCCTCATGCATGGTACTGGGGGTGATGGAGCCCGAGCACCGCCTCCCTGTAAATGACTGACACTCGCTCCGCCCAGCCAGCAGCCTCATTTGACCTCTACAAAGCCGTCCCGCTTCTCCTGTGTAATACAAAGCATAGATTATTAATTTGATGACACCAGGTATCCGTCACATCGTCAGGATTAATCCTTTTATGATGTGTCTTTGATCAAAACCAATACGACCAAATAAGATGCAGAATGTCTGATTCGCCTTTTTGCACCTCAAAATGTTTGTCTGAGTGAACGAGTGAGTGAGTGAGCATATTGTTGTGCACTGTACGTTTTCCTTCCTTTCCGTGGAACAAGACGCCGGTTTATTTTTGTGAAACGCTATCACACCTTCTCCTTCCGAAGAAATGATCAAATCTACAGTCTGGTATTTGCGGTTACATTTTGTGGCTTTTGCACAGAGCTTTGTAAATCAGGCAGACATGCAAACTCTCCAGAGTCAACAAGGAAAAAAACAAAAAACAAAAAAAAACGCCTGTAAGACTTGCAGTGAGAGTTGTTCTTTACATTTATATACTGTAAATGGCACCTTTTACACAAATTGTCCCGTTTTAAGAGGACAGATGAATGTGTCTTTTAGAAAGGCAGACTCCCTCCTTTTCTCCTCCTGGCGTGTGGGACAGACTCCAGCAGTACTTGAGCTTGAACAAACAGGCCATTCACGGTGAGCGGCGGAGGCCTGCGCGCTTGTCCGCCTGCTGCATCTTTAGTAGGTGAAGAAGCTCCAGTGCAACCAGTGCAACCGCCACAGTCCTTCCTGCTTTGTGAACGCTCGCCGCTGCTCCTGTATCAGGCATGCTCGAATAGAAACCACCTATAGAAGCACTTGAAGATTATAACCACATCCTGTATCAAATAGTAATCTGTATATGAACAACTAGAAGAAGAAGAAAAAAAAGAGGTTGGCGGTCGGGTTCTTGGAAAGGCTGAGCGCCGGCTACAAAGCCTAGAAAACTCAGGTGGAGTCTCAAGTGTTGGAATTAGAGCACTGCTGATTAATTCATGACCAGAGTGAGGATTTCAATTCAACCTGATGATTAGGAGTCAGTTTAAATTTGTGTTTGTGGTGGTGGAGGAAATGTATTATTGTTCTAACAGCAGTTTCTCTTCAGAATATTTTCAATAACAAATCACATTTTTGCTTTATAGTAAATAATTTTTTTCTTTTCTTTTTTTTTTTTTGGTTTTACACATGTAGCCAAAAAAAAAGAAATTCTAACCAAATTATAGTGGCGATGTGATGTTTACAATCTGCATATTTTACTGGGCATGACTACCACCGAGCAGAATGACATTCCTGTACATACTGAATGTTTCTGTTGTAATTTAAGATGAAATGATAAGCAACTAAACAAATGGTTTTGTGTTGTCCTTTTTTTTTTCTTTTGCCATCAGAGCACAACAGACTGGAAATACAACGTGTAGAGCACAAAGTGGCGTCATTCACAGAACAAAGAGCCTCTGCTTGCTCGTGTCATCCAGTCCATCAGATGCATTTTGTTGATATGCAAGGCAGCCACGGATTAATGACATATTTAATTGAAAATACACAAACTGACGGGCAAGAAAAATGAATAAAAGTGAGTTATTTTTTAAAGGGCAGAGCAGAAATGCCCTGGAATTGCTGTTACAAAGACTCATTTATCGATTTAGCCCCGTGTTTATGTTTTTAGCGAAGGGCAATGTGATCGCGCGGCCTGATTGGCTGCCCGCCCTTAATGAAGCCGAGCGCCGATTGGCTGCGTGGGGCAGACGGGGCGGGGCTCCGTGGTTGCTACATCCCCACATTTTGTGAGCAGCTGCCTGCCTGTAAACTGGAAAGTCCCTGACAGCCGGAGCGGTCCCGGGCAGCGAGAAACGGCGGTCGGTGTTGTCATTTTAAACGAGCGACGCGAACGCTTTCCTCTCCTCGCTTCCGCCGCGGGCGTACGACTCCGCGAGGCCGCCTCTGCTCGCGATTTCCCCCCGAGTAGATGCTCCGCTCCGAGTGCTAGCTGCTGTTAGCAACGGCTAGCTCTTTGTGTGGCTAGCTGCTAGCCGAGCGATGTTTTGTTGTTGTTGAGCCGAGCAGCCCTCCCGTCGTCTGGGAGCGGAGACCCGTCAGCTGTGTGTGTGTGTGTGTGAGTGAGCGTGTGTGTGCATATGTGTGTGTGTGTGTGTTTGTGTGTCTCGACGCCGTGAAAGTGACCCGCTAGCCGACGACAGGAGAGTAGTTTGACCGAAGAGGGAGGAGATGGGAAACTGTCTGAAATCTCCCACATCGGATGACATTTCTTTGCTACACGAGTCTCAGTCGGACCGGGCCAGCTACGGAGACGGAGCTGACCCCGACCAGGAGCCACCGCCCCCCTACCAGGTAACTTTGTCCAGCCAGCTAGCCGCTGTGTTCATTCACAAGCAGAATAAGTTTAGATAAATATCCTAAAATGCGAGGCGGGTCTGGGTCGGTTTTTATTCTGTTGTAATCAGAAAACACCGTGAAAGTGCTGCTGGTTGAACAATATGCCGTCAGCTGTTTGCAGATCCAACATCAGTGCGAGGCAGCAGCCCAACCCACTGACCCCGCTAATCCGCTTTGTTTTATCCCAAGGTCCTGTCTGTGTCCATCATTCCCCTGAAGTCATCTGAAGAATTATCCTTCACGACTATAATACCAGCAGGGCTCCATTCAGACAAACTGAACCGTGGCTCATGACGCCCAGTTGGTTATCTTAAAAAGACTAATTTCCTCCTAAGACGAGCAAAAATGATTATTTATTATTCATGCATATTTCATTTTGCCAAACTGTTTGCACACATGTAAACAAAGGCTTGCATATTAAAAAGTTAAACTAAAAAGTCCAAAATGACAATAAAGAAAGAGGGCTTAGTTTTTCAGTAAGTAGTGCAACTACTAGGCAAATCCAAATTTCTAATTAAACCTTCAACCATTAAAAAAGTTAAAGAAGTGCAGCTAATTATTCAGAACCTACTAATGTCCAGCCATAATTAGTCCCCAGCTGTCACCTTCAGCGTCTGTGTGTCCTGAGTTTGTCAGACGACATCGCAGTGATTTAAAATCTGCATTTTAGCAGCAGCTTGCTTAACATGTGTGAGCTGCACAGAAAACATCTGTACATGAGAGCGGCTTTATTGGGTGTTGGGCTGTGTTTAAATGCAGTGTACATGAGCACAGAGAGCAGGAGAGAACCAGACGGATGTAAAGTTCCTTCTCTGTGTGTCTATTCAGGTGCCATCCAAACCCTGTAGAGTTTTCATTTTGTGATCATTTAAAGCACTCCTGATGCTTTTGAAGCTCAGGGTTTGTGGAGACTTGGACACTGAGTTGGAGTTTGGCGTCGCAGTCATTGTCTAAAACTGTAGCGCTGACCAGTGACTGGAGCCACTGAAGAAAAAAAAAAAACGTGTTACATGAAGTGAAGAAAAAAAAAAAAAAAGAAGTAGATGAAACAGACGAGTCTCAGCAGCTCGTTCACTTTAACAGCTTTCGTTTTTAGACCCATGAAACAAACCCTCCATGTGTTAGAGGGAGTTTTGTAGTTTTGGAAAAAGGTGACTTTCATAAGTTTCCAAACTGCCTCTTTGACTGATCCCCTCCAGGGCGGCTGCTTTGTTTGTCTGGTGTCCTTGTTTCCTGATTTAGATCATCTACAAACAGACCAGGTCACGCTGTAACTGTAAATATGATGCTTGGTGTTATCCAACTTTGGTGTGTTTTTCTATGTTAAGAGGCAGCTGGTATGTGTTATGCAAGGCCTTGGCACAGAGTTTGCCCATTACTAGGTTAAGCCAAGCCTTATCTCTAGATTAAAGATAAGTGTAAGCATGGGAGACTGAAGGCGATCTCAGGTCAGCGCAGCATGAGAGCTCCTATTGTAGAAGGCTGTGTGATTCTTTATTTTAGGTTTAAGATAACGTAACCTTGCTTGAAAGCTATTTAACAACAGAGACGACAACGTAAAGGGGAATATTTGCTTGTTGTCTCATTTATAAAGTACAATTTAACACTGATAATCATGTAACTACATTTAAAAATGCAATATTTTATGAACTACATTTTAAAAATCATACACACAGACTATTGGTTTCCCATTTAAAGGTTTAATTTACCACATATGAGGAAATTTGAAGCTCCATCGTGCACGTTGGCCAACTGTCAACTGCGTAAATGGCATTTTTGGTTCCTGTAAATCTCACTCTGGCACATTCCTTTGCAATATAATTAAAACATTCCTTTAAAAGGTGAAACCAACAATAAATACATCCTGCTAATAATCGCAGAAACCGCAGAACTTATGTAAGAGGTATAGTTAACATTTGGTGACACGTTTCTGCCAAAGGAAGAAAATTAATAATGAAATTAAAGCAGTTTTTGTTTGTTTGATCAAAATTGCTGCACATGCTCAGAGAGGAGGCTCTGCGCTGATGGGTTTGCATATTTCCAAGCTTTGGCCGTTATTCTGAGTAATTATTTTACATTTTTCATGTTGTTCTTTTAGTGTACTGGTTAAAAGTCTCAGTCTCAGACCTTTACAGCAACAGTGTCCAACAGTCTGTTTAAAGCACAAATTCAACCTCTGATTGTCATTTCCTGTCCTTAACGAACTCCATCCGAGTCAGCGAGCGTGTCATGTTTGAACCGGGCCTGTCTTCCTTGCTGTATATGTGCTTGTGCAGGTGTGCCAAGTGTCTGATCAGGTCAAAGCAGCCAGCAGTGGGGTCGTAGAGGAGGGACGGGGGAAGAAATAACACAAGCATTGCTCAGTTTCCACCGAGGAGCTCTGACTAAACTTTCATGTGTATTGAGAAAGCCTGCGTGCAGTACGTTTCACAAGAGGGTTAACTAACTAGTTAAAACCTACTTATAAAGGACTCTTTGAGACCGGCCAGCTTCTCCCTGGTGACCACAGTAATCAGCACCTTCACCATCTGAGAACACATTTTTTTTCGTGTGCTTCGAGTTCAGCTTAATACTCTTAGGAGGTGCTGTGTGCAGTAGAAAAGGGGACTAAATTCTCCATTATGCCCTGTTTGAATTTGAGTTTGGTGCGCAGGAAAATGCTGCCGAGCGCTGGGTGCAAATGCCTGTGGACACTGGCTGGATGTCTGTCCTCCATACAGAGGGTGGGATTAGCCAGTCATGGTGCAAAACTGGATGCTGGCAGTCCAACCGGTGAAAAACAAAGACAACATGAGCTCCGGCTGCGCTTCAGTTACAAACAGAATCCCAAAAATGAAACGGGATAAATATACTTTTTTTTTTTTGCTAGCTGTCAATAATAGATGAGGACACACATCTGAAATACAATAACGTCACAGGAGGATTAACTTGGTTGCACTCCAGACCCAAACACATGATAACAGCAAGTTTCCGCTTGGATTTCCACTGAAAGAAATGATGAAATGATGACGATGTTGTCTGCCTGGAAATGCCCATCTGTAGCACCACAGTCACTCCTCGATGGAATTTCTATAAAAATGAAATAGACAGGAAAACTGCGCCTCAGGCTCACACATTAAACATGCAGCTCATCACATGTCGTAGGAAAGAATGAAGTGGGGAGTGGTGAATTACACGGTTCGACTGACTCCATAGATAACCTGTGAGAACATGCCATCCATCTGATTTCACCTTAGGGTGCAGCGCAGGCGTAAAGGGGGTTGATTAAAAACTTTAAACTTCTGTTAACCCATAGAATGCCGTTCATATTTACACAAATATAAAACGGATCACAAAGTCGTATTTAACGTGGACACTGTGAACAACATTCAAGCGCTCGTCCGGCTCATAAAACACTTAAAGTGAATGCTGCTCTTCAGACACGCTGACATTGATCAGACCGTGTTTCCTGGGAATCCACAGTCAGCAGTTATTAGAGGAAAGTGAATTCCAGCGTCTGGAGCTGTGTCTGTACACATCCTGGTCATAACCCGCACTTGGTGCAGCTGAATAAGCTCGTAAACAATTTGAAGAAGGCACATCTACGAGGCTCAAGTCCACCTTAAGTTATAGGTCAACAAAGACGAGTCCGCATGAGGATGCTGCTCCTAAATCCTGACTGGCTGCAATAATGTAGTTGATAACATTATTCTCGTTAAGACAGTAGTTTTATTATGGTTAAAAGGATTTCTGTCACTGTGGTACAACTTTATGACTACATTTATGTGAGCCATAAAGCTGACATCAGACTTACGTCATTAGAAAAATAGTAGTAGCTGTAAGGGGAAGTAGGAAACACTTTTTAATCCGTGACAAAGCGACAACAATGTGCTGTTGTTGCGTTCTGTGCAGAAAAGCTCAAGTCTGCATTCCCTGAATTACAGGACACAACTTTGCTTGCTTCTTAGCATGAGTTAGATACGTCTCCAGTGTTCAGGTTTGTGCTTATTGTGTTCTGTTCTGCTCGACTCCTTCAGAGAAATGAGCAGAACCCCGCAGCCCGTGTTCTGTTTGAAAGGGCTTCAAGGCAGTCTAATATTTGTTATTTGCCTTTTTAACACATTTTTTGTCGCTCTCTGAAGCTCGTTAGCGGGCTATGCGTGATGCAGAGCGCGCTCAGTCAGTGCCTCTGGTGTATGTTTTACAAAATGCCTTCAAAGCTCATCGTTTAAGTTTCTAAAATGTGCTGTATAGCTGATATCTAGGCCTGGACGATCGGCGTTTCATCAGCAGCAAATAAGAAAAATGTTCAGTACAAAGTGAAATAGTTTCACCGGAATGCATGAGTTACGAACCCTTAACGGCGCCCGTTGGTCCCCCTCCGGTCCAGGTCTCCCAAGGCATGCTAGTCCCTCCGTTCAGTCCATCCAGTGCAGACCTCTCTGAGTGAAGGCTGTGACTAATGGAGAACAGCTTCATGGCCTGAAAACGACGTTTCCATCATTACTTCCTGCTTCTACTTCGAGAACTGATCAGCTTTACGTCCAGTGACACCCGGTCCTGGTGATCCACTTTGAACTCAACTAAATGTGTGTCAAGCTCAAATCCATATTTATATTCATTAATATGTGTAAATTAATTTATTTTTGTGTTATATTGTCAGTTAGACTTTCAAATTGCTGCCTGTGTGCCTTGATAAATAGGCTAAAGTAGATAGATTCAAATTAAAACCTTTTTCTTTCTGATCTTTGTTAAAAACAGGATTAAAGCCACTTGTTTGTCATTTGAAAGTAAAAAGAAGTTGTCTCGGTCCAAACTATACACTCAGATATGCTATAAACACACATTTCGGCTTTTTTTATCGCTGGAAAATAATCCAACTTTCTCCATGTGTTCAGACTATAATGAAGTATTTTACATTTTCCAGCTGTGTCGTCCAGCCTCGACACAAACTGGAATGCTCTCTATTTGATGTGCACAACAGCCACAACCTTGTTTAAGATCAGGAAACGCTCGCCTTGATTAGCTTCATATCAGAAAATTGCACTCCGTACAGACGGCAGACTGAAGATGGGCGAGGGAGGGAGGGATGGATGGATGGATGGATGGATGGGAGTTGAAAGCTAAGTGGATGAGATCAGTCCTCTGAGCCGACCACTTAGACAAGTGTACCATTTAATGTCTTGTCAAAATGATTCCAAAGCGAGCGAGCGAGCGAGCGAGTGTCAGGGTTCGATTCGCAGGGGGAAGCAACACAGCAGACGGCGGTGCAGTTGTGTTTGTGGTCTTAATGTCGGCTGTAGCTGTCGGCTTCGTGTGCAGACGTGTGTGTCGTGTGCGACCGGCATGTGTGTGTCGAGTGTGGTGAGTCGGGCAGCAGTTGGTGAGATGGGTGCTGACTCACCGCTACGGGAGATAAGACACCCCTGAGTGTTTGTGTTCCAGAGGGAGACTGTGTGTGTGTGTGTGTGTGTGTGTGTCTGTGTGTGTGTGTGTGTGTGTGTGCTGTTTTCTACCGAGCAGGACTTGTGATACTTCCAGCCTCCTGCACCTTAAAGCAGTGACAAGTGTTGTCATTGATCACATTCGGTTTGGGTGTTATGCACACTGTCAGCAGCTTTGTACACAAGTCTTACCGGCTGGAACGACACCTTGCTAGTGCCGCCTTTGACCCCCTTTTGCCTTCATTCTTTTTGGCATGGATTGAACAAGACGCTTGAAACGTTCCTCAGAGATTTTGGTCCGTATTTACACGAACGCATCACAAAATGCTGCACATCCATGATTCAAACCTCCCATTTGACCCCATCCCAAAGGTGCTGTATTGGATGGAGATCTAGTGACCGTGGAGGTAAACTCATTGTCGTGTTCTGGAGACCAGGTGATTCGGGATGGGTGACGTGGTGTGTTATGCTGCTTGAAGTAGCCATCAGAGGATGGGTACGCTGTGGTCGTAAAAGGATCAACAATATTCATGCAGACTGTGGCATTAAAACGATGCTCAGTTGGTACGAAGGGGCCCAAAGTGTGCCAAGAAAACATCCTCCACACCCACCACCAGCCTGAATCGTCGATACGAGGCAGGATGGATCCATGATTTCATGTTGTTTGCCAAAATTTGACCCTAACTTCTAAATGGCCCGGCAGAAATAGAGACTCTGTTTTCCGATCCTCTATTCTCCAATTCTGGAGAGCCCCTGCACATTGGAGCCTCCGTTTCCTGTTCTTTGGAGTTTGTTCTGTTTATCGATTGTCTGCTCTCCATCTGCTGTCCTGGTATCCCCCATCCCCCTCATCCCCACTCTCACTGCAGCCGGTCCAGCAGATGGCCGCCTTCCCTGAGCCTGGTTCTGTTGGAGGTTTTTTTTTTTTTTTGGTTCCTTCCCAACGACTGCTTGCTCATCAGGAATCCAAAGACAGCTTTGGATTGTTGGGTTCTCTGTTCTTAATTTAAAATTCGTAAGGTCTTCACATTACTGTGACGTGCTATGACATGACACATGTTGTGAATTACATGCATACATAAATAAAATAGAATTGTGTGGTCTTCTGCTGCTGTAGCTCACCTTCTGTAAGGTTTGACACGTAGTGCGTCCAGAGATGATCTTCTGCATACCGTGGTCATCTCATCTGGCCGTTCTCCTCCGACCTCTGGCCTCAACGTGGCATTTACTCCTCAGAATTACAGCTCACTCGATATTTTCTCTTTATCTTCAGAGTTAGCTGTGCGTGAAAATCCCAGTAAATAAGACGTTTCTGAAATAATCAGACCAGCCCACCTGGCACCAACAACTGTGCCACATTAAAAGTCACCTAAATCACAGTTTGTCCTCATTCTGACGCTCAGGTTGAACTTCAGCAGGTCGTCTTGACCACGTCCACACGCCTAAACGCATGAAGTTGCTGCTGCTGATTGGCTGATTAGACATTTGAGTTTTCCAGCCGTTGAACAGGTGAACTGGTGGCTGGTGAGTGCACGTCGGTTTTGTGTGAACATGAGCCCTAGAGGGTAAAAAAAAAAAGCATCTTAAACATGTCAAACAAGAGGGTTTAGTCGACCGCAGGCTACACGCCAGCGACTGCTGTAGATTCACACCGTCGACTGGCTCAGTCTGTCAGCCAGCTGCATTGCTGTCGAGATGTAAGGGTTTGCTGTCAGCAGTTTGCTTTAAGCTCAGTGAGCTCTCCCAGAAGAAGTAAGGAGAGAAACTTTTCTTTGGAGGTTGTTTCTAATTAGCTGTCAAACCTGGAGTGGGGACGAGAGAGAGCACCGGAGATGGAAGAGAAGAAATGAAAATCCAAAGAGTGATTTTTCTGAATCATGCTCAAGGCGTCTCCGAGCGTCGACTGGCACAACAAATATAACAACATCCATAAAAAATGCATGGTGGGATGCCAGCAGAACACACTCGGTTGTCTTTTAAAAGTGAGAAGAAGCTGTCTTGCCCCAAACTATACTTGTAGATGTGCTTTCAAAAACACGTTTTACGTCTGTTGTGCTGCTGTTATCTGCAGATGTCACGGTGAGAGAATGCAGGAAAATAGTGCAACTTCCTCATTGTGTTTGGGTTACCGTAATGTGCCGGGAAGATAAGCTGAACCTCTGCCACAGGTATGATTAGCTCACTTGCGTCTGGCGTGACGCTGGTTGTTTGTCTCGGTGCTCCATCAGAGAGCCGACTGCGACTGATTACCTACCGTCTTGTCCTAATATGGAAGCAGAAACACTGGAGGGGTTGGGAGGGCAGCGCTGACAAACAAGTCATTGTGCTGCAGGTCAGTGACACAGGCTGTGGGCTTTTCTTGACACACTGCTGCATGGAGGTTACTGTTCCTGACTGCTAACCACCAGAGTCTGGACTCAGATACCCACCAGTGAATTCTTTTGTCCTTCTCACGGCTTCTTTTCACAGTTAAACTCTCGTCTTTGTTTGATTTGGGAGCCCTGGCGTGGTTTGGTCATTATATTACAGCGGCAGGTTCATGGCCGTTGTGGGTCTATATAATCTAGTGGAGATTAGGGATTTACTGATTATAATCGGGGCCATTTTCTGTTTTTCCAATCATTGGTATCGTTATTTTTGGGCAGATTCTCGATAAATACATTAAATGCGCCATTTTTTTGGTCTGTCTGTAGTAACTGTCATAACGATCTGATTGGTTACCCATCACGAGCAGTAACCAATCACCACTGAACGCCACAGCGGTACAGATGGGTTCAGAGAGGCGCTGTGTATTGTGAGTGTTGCTGAAGTTGTATTAAACACTACAGTCAGGCATCCCCAGGCTCCTCGTTGCACTAAACGACATCACACGTTTATGTCGTCAGTCCTCAGCGTCTTTGTAAAGTAAGATTAACTTTAGCAATCTGCTGTAGCTGACAAACTGAACTGGAAACACAGCCGTCGCCGCAAGTCAGGAAGTTAGCTGCTTTTATGCTAACAGCTAGCAGCTAAGTTAGGATGCGGCCACAGATTAACCTGAAACAGCGTCTGGAAAAAAAAGACAGATAAAGCTTTGAGATGTGGGCCTTCAGTGGGAAGTAAAAGCGACAGAACAGAGAGAGATTAAGAAAACATAACTGCAGGAGACAAACTGATCTGTGTGACGGTAAACAGAGGAGAGCGTCGTGGCATCATGTAATGCTGTTATTCCATTACTTCTGTTGCCATTGTGCACACTCAGCTATAGTAATACTTATTAATGAAGTAGCCTAGCGATGAATAACTTATTACCTGCGATGATGTGCTGCTAACACATAGGATTTACTGTGTATCAGTTCCAGATATCAGTTATTGGCCTCCTTAAGTGCTACTATTGAGTATCAGCCCTACAAACACACATCAGCTGATCCCTGGTGTAGATGTGTGTAGATTGCTATAACTTTCCTGATGCTTGTTTTATCAGTTGATAATGATCAGGCACTGTTAACTTGTGGCTTCTGGTAAAACTGGACATGAATGAAAGTTTCTGTCAGAATGTGTTCCTTATCATAGTTATGTGTGCGTGTGCAGCGAAGGCTTTGTTTGCCGAGTAGAGATACTGAGGTTAGCACACTCGGCCTGCATCGACGCCCCGACTTCCTGCTTTGATGAAGTAATGCGATGCACACATGCCGTTATCGCGACGCCGCCGGCCCGTTCTGTTATCACATCAACAAACACATCCTGCGATGCTGATGTCCATCCTTCTCCTGCTCCCATTGTTGTGCTCTCTGTGCACGCTGGCTTGCTTTGTGTGCAGGTGTGCGCAGGTCCTGTTCATAGGTTTTGTTACGCTGCAGTCTCTGGATGGAGAGCTAAGATTTCAGGCGCTGCACTGAAACGCTTCATGTTTCAGGTGTTGCTTCCTCTTAAGTGCCTGCTAGCATTGCCTGGATTGCACTGAAGATACAGCCACACATGGCAAGTAGCAGAGCAGATATTTGCTGCCCTGGAAGGATCCTGCGTTCTGTTTTGCCACAGTGCTGTTCTTATAGCATGTGTTAAAAACAGGAATTATGCCCAGCACAAATACTGCCTGTCTGCAGCTCCTTTCCCACATGCACGCTGGTCTATAAATGCTTTGGCAGGTTTGCATCGCGTTTATGCAGCCAGGAGCTCTCAGTGGCCGCTGTGGTATTGTTTTACCATGTTAGCAGTCCAGCCATTTCAGTGTAAAACAAGATTCACAATCCATAAATTAGTCAGTGAGTTTGTCTTCTTTTGCTGCCATTTTCCAACTCATTTAGTGAGTAAAGACAAACTTGCCATATCTGTCTGGAGCAGCCGTTTAATGCAGGAATAGAGCTGAATGCTGGAGATCTGAGTGTTAAATACCAAAAACCAACACCTTGTCTGGATAAATGATAATACAGTTGAGCGGGTTTTCTTTGCGTTTAAGCCATTTCCCTCCCGTTTCATGGCTAAGTACATGTGAATAAATACACACATGTGGTTCTGGTGAATGTTGTATCTCTGATGATGTGTGTGTGTGTTCGAGCTCCGGGAGCCGAGTCTGTTGCTTGTTATTGAACTTGTGGGTTGAGAGTGCTTCTGGCATTCGTTCGCCCACTCCTCTTTCCTCTGAATTTCTATCAATTAGTGACAGATGATGGAGGAGGTAGGGTAAACACCTCCCCTCTCTGATTTTCTTTCACTCTGGCCGTGTGCTGCTTTCCTTCGTCGTTACTTGTAATTTTCACCTCGCTTCCCGCTCGCCATTAGCAGCCCGGGCCTGGCAGGCTGACAGCTTCTGCTGCTGTTTGCTTGGCTCAGCAGCCTGCGGCGTGTTTGGCAAAGGAAAGTAAGGTCTGTTTTTTGGCGAAGCTGACTCCCACCTTCCATCCTTCCCCCCCACCCCCCAGTAAGTCCTCTTTTCACCCTCGCCGACTCCTGCCTCTCAGACTGTTTTCCTTCTGCTCGCCTCGAGGTCAGGTAATGAGCAGTTGTTGGAGGCCAGCTGACGTGCCGCGTATTAACCGGGAGAAGCACATGACGACAATTACACTGCTGACCGATGCACACGAAAACACAAAGACTACAGCTGCTGCCCCCCTCCGAGGCCCCGTCTGCAGCTTTTATTCCTGCTGCCTGGCTGCCATCCCTTTTTGACGCGGCCTGCAGAAGCGGCTGACAGGCTAAACCGCTGACTCATGGGTTAACGTGCTGAGAGGCCGACTGCTAGTTAGCATCGACCTGCGTTTGTCCTGTAGAAACTATTTCACTCATGCTGTGGTTCAGGTCGTCTCGGCTCACTTCAGCTATCGCGTTTGGGGAAAATGGGATCTCATATTTTGAATGTCGACATTAGATTTAGTTTAACTGTTAGACGGTGTGTAGATACTGGAAAAGTATTGCGCCTTATTCGCATCGCAGACTTTTGTCAAGTGAAGAATCTCCGATGCTCCAGCAGGGTAGAATGTGTTTGCAGCCCTCTGCCTCCAGTCCCTACAGGAATAGTGGGCGTACCAACTGCTGTTTTTTTTCTCTACGGCAGCCTTCATATCCCCAACGCATGGATGCAAATTCAAGAGCTGACGTTGACCGTTCACAGCTTGTGGATAAGGCAGACGCACAACGCAAGAAGTGTCAGTGACGGTGCAAAAAAATAGCCCACCGACATCTCAAAGTCAGTCTGCAAAATATGTTATCAAAAATTAAGCAGAACACAAGCTCAGCACTAGTATGTGACCTCAACGCTGTCTGCTGCCTAAGACATACAGACTAGATGTTTATCTGCTTACTTGTGGAGGAGAGTCAGAGAAGATGGCGAGGAGACAAAATATTGTGGTTGCAGAGTCTCTGTCCTGCTGAGGCCGGTCTGGTCTCCAGCTTCACTGGTGGTGGTTTGTGTCAGAAGGTTACCTGGAGTGCGGATGTCGAGGTGGTTAATGAAAGAGCTGAATTACATGGCATTAGAGTGGACTTGACGCGACCTGGCTGTCGGGTGGTTGACTGTTGGCACTAAGTCGGAGGAGCAGAAGGGAGTCGGTGGCTGTCGGCGGCTCAGGGAGGACGAGGAGGAACTAGTGAACAAACCACAGGAGTCTGTCGTGAGTGTGTAAGAATGTAGAGAATAGAGGGAGGAAGGAAGACGCACGGACCGCAAAGTACGACCGTTGAGTGAATAGAAAGTAGTTCAGACTCTAGCGAGACACTTAGAGATGAAGGTTGTGCAATCTACTTTACTAAATACAGGGATGTGAAGGAGGGTTACACGAGGTAGACCCGATTAGATGCACACATTAGGGATGCAGTTTTTAAATAATATCCCTCACCAATAGTCAGCCTCGTTAACAATCAATAATCACTGAAACCACTGACGCTTGCAGTTTTTAACAGAAGTTGACAAACCCTTGGAGAGACCATGTTTAACTTTGCAGTCATGACTCCCATAACTTTTAATTTTCTGATGTTGAATTGTTGAAACACTTTGTCATAAATAGCAATTATGCATTTTGGTTTTTTAATAGATTTAATTTAGGTCTTTTGGAAATATGACGAAATCTGCTGGGTCAAAGATATACATGCAGCAGCGCTAATATTTGGTTGAATGTCCCTTTGGCCATTTTCACCTCAATTATGTGCGTTTGCTGTAATTTTATTAGTGTCTTTATAATGATTTGATGCAAAAATAATCCTCTAATTGATGTGATGAAGTTATTTGTTCACTGTGGCCAACATTAGTCCAGCTGCAAGAACATCCATCCATCCATCCATCCACCCATCCATCCATTATCTACACACCGCTTAATCCTCACTAGGGTCATGGGGGGCTGGAGTCTATCCCAGCTGATTCAGGATGAAGGCAGGTTCACCTGGACAGGTAACCAGTCTATCACAGGGCTACACTTCGAGGCTGCTGGAACAGATGTCCACAAATACTGTCACAGCAACTTTATCAGTCCAGGAAATCTGTCAATATTTGTCGGCACCATTAAACTGTATTTATACTCAGAGCAGAGTGTCGCTGATATACTTCATCACTTCAGTCTGAATATCTGCCGACAGACACACAGCTCCCGACCCGTGTTAGCGCTTCAGAATCCTAGCTTAGCGTTAGCATGGGACCCTGGCGGCTAGCTAAACCAAGCAACCGCTGCAGAGTTCATCAACATGACTGACACAGCTAGCATTTAGCACGCAGGGAGGTGCGCTTCTTGTACGGAGCGTTGCGGGCGATCAGCAAATACACCTGTAACTCCATCTCATTAAACAGTAAGAGGCTCCATCTGGTGGAGCAACCAGGTACTACAACCAATCTACAATACATTTTCTGACACGCGGTCCCTCGTCTTTACGGGTAAATTTATTTTTATCTTTTGATATTAGCAGCAGTTAATCAAATACAAATGGATCATTGACATTCTTAGTGCAGATCAGTCTCTTGTACTATTTCGTAGTTCTTGAAATGCTCTATTTTTCGCAAACGTGCAGCAAACTGTGTTTTTTGGGAATCTAAACGGAAGTCTTTGCTTCAATGTCAGGGGCCAAACAGCTTTTTGCAAATAACTCTAATTTCCCTCATCAGTATATCGACCTGTTGTTGTCTTGGTTGCTTGTTTTCTCTATGAAATGTGAGTAAATAGTTCCCAGAGCTGAAAGTGGTGTTTCCATGTTACTTTTATTATCTGTTGAAGGTAAAGTTAGTGACTCTGATCAAATTAAAACATATTTTTTCCTCAGATTAAGTAAATATAACGACTAGCTGTCCGTTCTGTGTGCGCGCTGAAAATAAAACCTTTAGGAAAACTGCAACTAGCAAAATGTTTATTATTTTATTTTATTTTAGTATTCATGAAAGTAGTTGAAGTTTGTGTCGGTGTTTTTACTTCGTGTTTATTGTTGAATTTGTTCATGTTAGATGTACGACATTTGTCGTCATTTGTTGTTTTTCCAGTTTTTCGTTGTCGTGCAGTTGTTTGTTTCCTGATGTTGGTAGTAAAGCTTCATGCAGTCAGACATGTTGCTGAGTCGTCCCTTCATTAATCCAACAGTAAATACTCACCGTGGTATAAACAGTGTAGGCTGGGGCGTGACAATATTCTGACTTTCTCTGGTGACTCATTGTAATCCAATCCCGAAACCTCGTTAGTCGCTTTGATTCGACGTTGCTTTCGTCACACTTCAATCGTTTTGCGTTTCAATATGTGAAAGCTTTCAGACAGACATAATGAAAGACTTCTTACGTTCTGTTTCAGTCATTTCAAAGCAAAAGACGGTTTCTTGTCGGCCAAAGTGTCGAGAGACAAAGACCCTGTGGCTGCTTTGAAGTTGGATTCAGGCCAGAATCGAGTTTCCGCTCTTCAAAGTCGTGGAAATTTCAGCTGGTCCGCATAAAATGAGTGTTTAGGAAGAGCCGAGCATTGATCAGGAAACGTGGAAACACCGGCACGATGTTGTATTTTACAGTCAGTCGTGGCTTCATCTTTCTTTAACCTTAAAACTGTCGACTTTTGTCCTGAGAGAAGGTCCTGAGGTGTCACAGGGAAAAGTTATGATCATTTCTTTATCGTGTAACAGCTTGAAAACGTTTCTTACGTTCAGCCAGGTCAGGTGAAATGTACGGCAGCCGTGGTACAAGAGCTGCTGGCATATCTGCTGACTGGCTGCTGGTACAAGACGTAGGGAAACACCACCCTCTGCTGCCTGAGATCACCATCTAGGTCCTGTTCTATGGACCTGCTTTATGAGAGGCTCAGTTAAATATTAAAGAATTTTGGATTTGATCGGGAAAACCGACACCGAATTTTGTTGTCATTGCGTTTGTAATCAAACAAACATTAACGAAGCTCTCATCAGCTCATTCTTTTATTTACAGTAACTTTAGTACATTTAATGAAGTTTTACCTTCATACTGTGAATATTTTCAGAGTTACAGATGCTTAAACTTCGTCGGACTGGGTCAAAATTTTGTGCTTTTTAATTTTGCTTCATTTTTTTTTGCAGCATTTTTGACGCGTGACATTTTTAAAGTTGAAAAACACATTTGAGCTCCTGTCAAAAACCAGTTTGTTGTTGGAAACCATCATCGGTGCCCTGGATGTGTTAATTCACCAGAGGAAACTTTAAAACATGCATTTTGGATAAACTTTGAGCGGTCTTATAAGCATAAGTGTCAGGCCAGAACAAGTCAAATGAAGGGTCTCGTTTTTATCTACATTTGAATGATTTTCTAGCCGTGATTCCATCTGTGACAAAAACAAAAAAAAGATCAAATAATAATGACGATTTAACCACATTAGGATAAAGACAGTAAAATCATTGAAACGTATTTTGGGGCATTTAAAAATAAATAAAAGACGTTTGCATGTGATGCAACATTTGAACCTGCTTGAGATGCTGAAGTCATGAGACAGGCAGCACATGTAGTTTATATAAATCAGTCTGTTTTGGCCTCTTTTTAAACTAAACTCCTGGCAAAACCCCCACTGTAAAATAACGGAAAGTACTGTTTCAATTTCTGCAGTATTAAGTGCTGAATGACGAGTAATTTCGACGTCTTTGACTCATATAGAGAGTCTAGTAGCTTTGATCGTCTGTTACCCACCAGCACATGTCAAATGGTTGTTGTTTTCTTTCCCCTTTAGCGAGTGTACCAGCTCACCCCGCTAGATATAAAAACAGATTTATGATTTCCCCTCATTATAGTTCCTCACTGAAACGTTATCAAACGAACGAATCTGTTTTATGCTATTATTATTATTATTATTATTATTATTATTATTATTATAATGACTGACTTTACTGTAGTTCTGTCTCCTTGTATTAAAATGGACATTTAGGTGTGTGTGTGTGTGTGTGTGTGTGTGTGTGTGTGTGTGTGTGTGTGTGTGGGTGTATGTGTGGGTGTGTGTGTGTGTGGCTGTGTGTGTGTGTCATAGTGAGAAGAAAGTTTCATGACCTTGTGGTTCGTCTGCCAGACCGACCTCCAGCTAAGTTGATAA
>NW_007579157.1:50440-76447 GCF_000690725.1 Stegastes partitus
GTGTGAGAGGCTTCAATATTTGGCTTTCTCATCCCACCCAGCTGTGAGAGTTTGTCCACTTGTAGATATAAAAATAAGAGTGATTCATCATGACTTCACATCCTTCCCTCCAAGGCCAGGCATTATTTTCATGCTGCGTAGCTGTCAGGTGCACCATCTTAGGACAACACTGGTTTTAATGTTGCCTCCCGTCTTTCCACAGGAGCAGATCCATGTGCCTGTTTACCACCCAACGCCCAGCCAAGCCCGACTGGCCACCCAGCTGACGGAGGAGGAGCAGATTCGCATCGCCCAGCGCATCGGGCTCATCCAGCACCTTCCCAAGGGCGTCTATGACCCGGGGCGGGACGGCTCGGAGAAAAAAATCAGAGAGTGAGTAGAAAGCATCTGTGGTCAGACACAAAAACCGAATTCACAGTGAGTCAGCAGCAAGAGGTTTCCAAGGAATGTTATCTTTTAAAAGAAAAATGCCTTCATCAGAGCCAACAGAACGGTTGGGTTTTCCACAGGGCTCCTGAACAGCTCATCCATGACGTGATTCAACACTAAGCTAACAATGGTACTTCATCATGTACAGGCCTCGTTTAAACATCTGTCAGTAATAAGCTGCTTGCTCTGACCGTATTCGTTAAAAAACCAAAATGTTTTGCGCGCCGCGGTGCAACTGTGAAACCATTCCTGACTCAGCTGTTACCAGCAGTTGATTGATAACAGTTCAGTAAAATATCCGGACTATTTAAAGCCTCTTGGCAAAAATGTTGTACATGTTGATTGTGGGTTTTTCCCGTCCTTGTGCTTTACTGCATTATAATTGTCATGCCGCAGAAACGTCACACAAATGCTCTTTACTTCTAGTCATGGCTGTTTCCATAGAGCTGCAGGACTTTATATTGCAGTAAAAAAAAAAAACAACATACACCTGTTAAGCAAAAGAGAACTGAAAATATGTCATTCAGAGATTGCATGCTCGTTATTGAGCAAAAAAAACAAATGTAATGTAAGTAACACAACCCATTAAGTTCAACAGCTTAAACATCAGTTTGCTGTTGCCATAAATTCAAATGTTATGTAAAAAAAAATGACCTCATCATTCACATGTGCTGCTGTAACGTACACAGCTGTGTTCCCAAACAGCAGCGGAGAATCTTCACACTCCGGTCGCTCTGTGCTCTCTAGAACTACGAGGCCGTGCACATTCAAATTGAGTTTCACAGTAAAGCGCCGCCTGCGTGACGCTCAGAGATGAATTTTTCATTGCAACCTGTTTGCTGCATTGCCAACACTTCACTCCTTTAACTTTGAGCGTTTTCCTGCTCTTTTACCATTTCCTGCTTTTTTTTTTTTGTGGTTTCCACGCCCAATCCCAACCAACCGTCGCTGAGGGAAATGTTGAACGTGACCATCGACTGATAATCTGCGTTTTTGAAATCATCTGTATTGTGGAAGTCGATAAAAAGAGAGTTGAGCTTGAGTCTCTGTTCCTTTATTTGACTCCACTTACAGCAAGACTCACTCGCAGTTCGAAGCTTTTTATACAACGACCCGGAAAACGCTTCAAAATAAAAGTGTTCTTTGTGTGTGAGACCTACGGAACATGTGCACCACAGTATTATTTCTTTTAACCAATTAGTGATAAAAAAAAAATGAATTAAATGCACTCTGATGAAGCTGTCAGGCGCCGGGAAAGCAGCAGTTTGTCTAATTTGTGGTGATTGCTTGTGCTTTATGTCCAGTTTTGTCTGTGATTAGCAGACAGCTGAAGTTAACCTGACTTCAGAAAGTTGTTGCAGAACTTCAAATAGCGCTAAAAGGCGCAGCAAACTCTCAGCTGTAGTCTCGCATCCAAAGCGAAATCTGTTCCAGCTGCACCAACATCAACGAGAGAACTGTTCTGGCGTTTTCATGGCAACGGGGGAACCGGACGTGTTTGTGTGCGCAAACGAACACAGTGTTTGTTTTAGCGTCCATAGAATCTGCTATCTGCACCAGATCGTCCCAGTGAGTGGATTTGAATGGCTGTGACTTGTTTAATGAAATGAAAAATACTTTATTTATCCCAGAAGGGAAATTCAATCTTGTAAAAGCTCACTTTTTTTTTTTTTTTTTAATCAATATAACACATATTCTTACACAACAACAACAATCATTCAGTCAGTTAGATTAGTTTTTTAAGGTGATGGCTGTTGGCAGGAAGGAACTCCTGTATCTCTCCGTTCGACAGCGAAGCTGACGCAGCCTCCCACTAAACACACTCTGTTGGTTCTTCACTGTGTTGTGGAGACGGTGGGAAGAATCCTCCATCATCTTCATCATTTGACTCATATTTAACATTTTTTCCCGTCTTTAGTCGGAGGCGATGTGATTGTATCTGTTCCAAATTTCCATTACTGGTCTTTCCTGACTACCTATAATTGGGACCACATTGGTCGATGCCTAACAAGAAGTGTGTGTGTTAACCTCTGCAGGTGCGTCATCTGTATGATGGACTTTGTTTACGGAGACCCGATCCGGTTCCTGCCCTGCATGCACATCTACCACATGGACTGTATAGACGACTGGCTGATGAGGTCCTTCACCTGCCCTTCCTGCATGGAGCCGGTGGACGCCGCACTGCTCTCCTCCTACGAGACCAACTGACACAGACACCCCCTCGGACCAGACTGGACACACACACACACACACAAACACACACACACACATGGAATATGCACACAAATGGAAATACACACAACTTCCATGTTGCTAACTTATATCCTGCATTAGTAAGATGGTAATATCAAAGCAAGTAACAAGACGTGGGGTGGATTCTGTGTGTTTGTGTGAGAGCATGAGTGTGTAGATATACGTGTGTGTGTGTGTGTGTGTGTTCACGGTGCACAGTTTCCTCAGTTGGCCTGCTGGACAGGATTGCATCTGGGAAAGGACCGGAGGGATGAAGAGTGTTGAGAAGACAGGAGCTGACGGCGGTGGGGTCAGGGGGAGTGCTGAGGGAAGTGGAGGGGGAAGGATGGCGGCGGTGGTGGTTAAGGAACATTTCCAAGATCTGCTTTTAGATATGCGATACATGCACACAAGCGAACACACACTTCCTTTATTTACTCCCAATCAAAAGTGAGCCAGAGTGCAGAAGGACACGTGACCTCCATCGCCGGGCTGCAGGTTGTGTTTGTTGGACTGCCGAAGCCTGGACTAATGTAACGTCGTACTGCAGGACAACGGGGGGCAGGAGGGGAGGAAACGCCCTGCAGAGTCATACATGCTGCAAAAAACTGTCCCAGATGCAGATATGTGGTTGGTGGGGGGGCAGAAACGCCCTGCAGAGTCATACGTGCAGATATGTGGTTTACAGACTGCTAGAGATGGACAGCGGACTCACAGAGGCCTCCTCAGGTCGTCTCTCTGTACAGATCTTTCCCGAGAAAAAACCAGATCGGTGGGTGGATTTGATTGATTGTCCCGTGGCTTCGTGAAATCTGTTCTGTTTGTTTATCAGTCAGCATAAGGGCTCCGTTGAACCGACAACACAGACATGACAAGAGGAAATCCAGTTTTAGCCGCTGATGGGATGGAGAGACGGTCGCTGCCGAGCTTTTGTCTCCTCGGCCAAAGCACAAGTAGACCAGTTAACAAACCATTGATTATGAATCAGATATTTGCACTTGTTAATCATACGTGTGACAAGAGGACCATATGCATTCAGTAATTATGTCGACGAGAAGTTTCTGATTTGCTTTGTGTACATCCTCATTACTGATTTGTAACGAACAGCGGGGAGCCGGAGCGGATACTTAATTTATTACAGGGGACATTAATCAAACTACTGAATTAATTCCGAGGTTTGTGCCCACGTAAACGTTGTAAAGGTCCCATATTGTGGTTTAAGGGATGTTCTCAGTGAAGACCAGTGAGCTGCTGCTGTTCCCCTTCAGGCAGAACTCGCCTCCTCTGCAGAGGCGTCACAAAGCATCTCAGAGGGAATTCTTTCCTACTCGTAAAGCTGGGTAGGCTGGACAAATAGCAGAATTAAATTAATGTCTTAACAGCTTTTATTTTGCTCCTCCTGAGGGCTGTGCTACGAAGCGAAGGTGGCTCTCTTTTAACCTGGCTAGATCACCACGGCAACTAATGCTGTGAAGCTAACCCGGTCCGAGCAGGTTACGGTCAGAGTTTGGATTTGAATCGACTGGAGGAAGCTCCTCCCTTTAGCTACATCACTTCCTGATGATTCTCTTAAAGGCGACACAGATTCTCAGATGTGTAGTGATGCACGATATTAAAATTTCTGGCCGATACCGACATCCGATATTAAGATTTCTGATATCGCCGATAACCGATATTGCCGATGTCGATATTCAGCTTTTGTTTACACCGAAGAATGAGTTTAAGTAAGCACTGTGAGAACGCTATTCAAAAGAAGTCCAATTTAGACCACATGGTCTTCTTATTACGGAGCAAAAGAAAAAAGCATATTTAATGTTCAAGTCCAGGACACTTTAAGTAGAAACATCTGTGAGATAGCCGCGATATCAAACGTAGAGACGAAGGCGCTGATGTTAGACAATCATCGGCTCAGTTTGTTCATCGGACCGATACCGATATGTCGGCAAAAAACACTAATATCGGCCGATACCGATGTGGTCGCCGATATGTCGTGCATCCCCAGAAATGTGTAATATCTGCAAATGTGTTTAGCTGTATCGTACTGAAATCGCTGAATGAAGCCGTAGTTACAGTATCCCACACTGTATGCATCATGTTGCCATGGAAACCCAGCATATTTCTGGCTGGCGATGCAGAAATCACATAAATCAGTTTTCTTGTTTGGCTCTGATTTGCTTCCAGTACCAGTTACGCTGCTGGTGCTGCAGCTGATAGAAAATGGATTATCCTACTGGTATGTATTGCAGACAATAGTCAATAAATGGCATTAATTTCACTTGGATTTGACTAAAAGTTAAAGTGATACTCTGCATTATGGGGCAGCGTTGGAGCTAAATGCACTTCAATACGATAAACATTTAAATATTTGAAGTTTAACAGCTCTAATGTGCAGCGTTCAGTTAGAAATAAGCATCAGTCAGTAAAATACATTTTGATTTACCAGTTTTCTGCCAGCGTTCCTGTCTTACATCATTTGCAGTTTTATTACTGCATCCCTCATCGTTCTCCATTAAAGCAACCTGTTCGCTAAAGTAGGCGGCACACGATTGTTTCACTTGGCGTGGACGAACGTGCACATGATGCATTCAAAGCCCGCTTTTCTGTGAGCAGTCTGAAGCAGAAGGCCTGAGTGGACTAAAAAAGTCGACAACCACGGTCGTGATACTCGTTATCTCTGACTGGGAGTTTAGTTTGTGTCCAGCCGATTTACCAAAAGAAAGCCCGGCTGTGTCAGACTTGCTTCGTAGTGCAGCCGTCTGGTCTGGAACAACCACCAAACACAAGGAAGGTGGATTTTCACCATATGGGACCTTTAAAACATACACAAGTTTGGGCTCTTCTGGTGTGTTTGAATATGTAAAATCACGTCCTGTGCTGCGGCAAACGTGTTCATTTGATCAAAACTCAGACGCAGAAATCGTTCACGCTGGCGAGGTGCCGCCGTCAGAATCCGGTTTGCATGTCAGTTGCATTTGCATTTTTACTTTCTTCTTTTTCTCTATCTAATCTAATCTCACCACGTTTCAAAATGTCTGTCGGCCAAGTCACCCGGTTTCCTGTAAAAGCACAAAGAAGCGCGACTGCTCGGTTGGATTTTTTTCTCTCCTCCCCGCTAACGTCGGCCCGTGGGACGCAGACACGGATCCGTTTGAAAACACGCCTTTTACGTGATCCGTGTGTGTTCGTCCTCTCTGTTGGAGAAAGTTCGTTGGGCGGCAGCCAGCACCTTAGTTTTTGCACAGTACTTTAAATGTACTCAACTCTTTATGTTGTACCTCCATCATGAAGGTGGAGCTTCATGGCCTTAGGTTACACAGGAGCGAGCGTTGGCACCAGCTGCTACAAGTCCGGCAAGAAAAGGAGAAGCGGAGGAGACGACGATACGCAGACTGTTTGGATCGCAAATGCTGTCGCCGAGTTGTCCGCCATTGTACATGTCATATCATGAAGAAAACGGAAAATTGTCCCGCTGCATTGTCACACAACTAATAAATGAATTGTCAGTGTATTGTGGTGTTTGGCTTTGTGTCGCATCTCCTTCCTGCTCGCTTCCCCGTTTATCACCGCACAACAGCAGCGTCTCAACCCAGCAAATAGACCAAAAATGTGGGAGAAGACACAGCTAATGCCAGTAAAATAGGATTTATTAAACCATGATAACATGTAGAGAGTAGGTGAGTGGTGTGTCGTGTCCGGTAAACCACGTGACTGATGTTTACAGCCACAGATGGACTTCAGGGTCAAAATGTCAAATCAGCGCCACAAAAGTTAAAAAGTCCAGGAGTTTGTTCGTTTTGTTTTTCCTGCAGGAGGATTTTGCACAAATGAGCAGGCTGCTAATGAACGTGCTAACGGTGAACAACCAAAATTCCAGGAGACTGACATGACAGAGTTGTGTGGGTTCTTCACGCCCTGGAGTCGTGATTATATACTTTATTTCTGGTGTACAGGGATCAGTTTGCAGTGGCCTGGAATGCTACTTTAAATTCTCCCCGGCCACACCACAAGCAACAAACAACAGTAATCTTAATTTCAAGAGGCCTTCCAGGTTACAAAGTGTTTTACAAGGCAGAAAAATAATAGACAAGTTGAATTTTGGGTGCCTAAACCTATCAAATTCTCGCTTTGACCGTGCTCCATTTGCAGCAATTGTTTTTTTGCTCAAACGGTATCCGTGCCTTTGGACAGGAGTTTCTTCAGCTTGCTCGCCCTGACCTGTCGTCAGCCCCGTTTCGACCAACTTTGATTTCAAAGCGGCTTCAAGACAAAGAGAGACTGGCAGCTCCCGCAGACGACTGAGGTTCCCGGACACCTTCGCTGGCCACCAAGCAAGCCGCCTGGCAGAAGAGAGGAAGTGTGCCAGCCCGGCGGCCGACTGACTAAGTCGACCCAAAACACTGAATCCTTTCCACTGCTGTTGCACAACGGCAAGAACAAAAGTGGACAAGCTCCCAGCTCATCGTGACTCGGCAAACAGGCCGTGTCAAACGTGGGTCAACAGAGTGTTTATTAAATCATCACAGTGGTACCGTGATGATTTAATGATGATCTAAAGTCAGGAAGTGGTGTAGCTGCGGCTACTTCAGTGGGAGGTGTTGTCAAGTGCAGCAAAAATGACAAATGGCGCAAAACCACAAGCAGGGTGGGGTAACGGACAGAAGACTGAGACTTTTTAAAGCCTCTGGGACCACAAACTCCCGCTCAGACTCCCACACCTCGGTAGCGTGGACTGTGAAGTATGAAATCTGCCCAACGTGCCCACAGGCATTTGGTTCTGCTCATCTGCAAGACTCCCACAGTTGGTTCCAGTCTGGACCTATTTAAAGCCGAGTCGAGCTGACGGTGCTGGAGATGGAGGGATAAACACTGCAGCCGCTTTAACAATAGTCCACATCCGGATTCAGGCCCCGCAGTTTCTCTGTCATTGCTTGGCTCCTCGTGAAGCCGGCTCTCTTTGAGAGGCGAGCTGATGAGATTAGATTTCCTGTAATGTGCCAGTGACACTGAGAAACTGCTCTCACATCGGCGGAACATGACTCAGAGGTATCCACTTTTTGGGTTTTCTAAAACAATGAAACAGCTGCACAAAATGTCAGGAAAGCATTTTTCCTCTGACTAGGATCCCCAGGAGCAAGTTTTGTTTTTATTTGAAAGAATTAAAGTGGCAGAGATGCTGAGTGGTCAGCCAGGTTTTCTCTTATGGGTCGGTTTGTAGATGCCTGTGAAACCTCCTCGTTTGTAAGCGCCACTGTGCTCTGTATTAAAGGCAAATAATAAACGCACAACGCAACAGAACACAAGTGCGAGTGGGTGTGATTTGTTTCCTGTGTGGACAGTAGAAAGGGAAGAAAGCAGTTTTCATGTGTATAGTTTCGTAATGCGTTCGATGTGACCGTTGCATGAATAACTAATAGTTTGTGACCCGCATGACTTCTGCAAGAGATTCAAAGACATCTTAACTTTATTCTCCTCATTCCTCAGAACTATTTGGTTTAGTTTCAGATGAATTTAATGCATCTCTACTTGCAAGCCAAAATACCTGCCTCACATCTGCAACACGTGGAACATTTGATCAAATGAAGTTATTAATTTTAATTTCACAAACCAGAATCATCTTGAATTGTCATGCCAGTGTCTTTTGATCAGTCGTCATCACCATTTTTCTTCCTCAAGAGCTCATAAACGAACCGACTACAATACGTTAGCACTGAGGTTTTTTTTTTTTAGAATGTCAAGTTTATTAAACTTCTCTAAGAATGTATGCTGTCATGTCTGAGCAGTAAAAAAAACAAACACATTTATTTTTCAGTGTATTTGGAGAGGAAAATATGACAAACTAGTCCTGCAGGTTATACAGAAGGGTAGAGGATAGAAGACACCGTTAGGCCCTGATATTAAAACCGCTGACAGGTGAAGTCGATAGCACTGATTAACTCACTGCTGTGACACATGTGAGTCGGTGGAGTTTATCAGGAAGTAGGTGTGCAGCTGAAGGAAACAGGAAGTATCGGCAGCGTGAGAGTCTGAGGCCTGAACTGTGATGTTAGATGACTTCAAAAAGACAAACCTGGTGGGGTGTTTGCTGGATCACAAACATCACGTGGACAGACAGGTGTGTGGTTCACCTGAGGAAGAAACGGCAGCTGGACGACGGGAAGAAGGCAAGTGGGCAGAGGCTTTGTTTCTGACGTACTGGTTTGTCACCTTTGACGTATTCTGTTCTGTACATCTGGGCCTGTTTCTTTAAAGGCTCATTCTGTGTGAACTCAGAGAAGGTGGCAGCTTGACTATTTTAGAATATGTTGAAACTTTGTAGGAATGATCTTTGGCATCCGAAACTGACACGTACCCATTTTCTCTTTTAGCTGAAATTCCAACAGTTTCATAGTTAGCTAAAGAGAAGTTTTCAATAAATCTCGCCAGTTGGAAATTGAACGAGACACTACTTTCAGATGTCCGTATCTCTTCAAGGAAACCTCCTGGAGTCTTCAAGATGTCAGGAGATGTTCAGATGTTTCTGCTGAATGAAGAGAACGCAGCAACTTCTGGCAATCAAGACTTCATTCTTTGCTTAAGACCTCCCAAATTCAGGATTTGTTCAAAAATCACTAATATAGGAGATTTTTTTTTTTTTTTTAATTGGAAAACTATATCTCTAATGCAGATCCATTTGTCTGAATGACGTTACCAATGCTTAGAAAGCTTTCATATGTTAGTAGAAATGGGAGTTACGGCCAATCAAAGCTGACACGGGTAAAAAAAAAAAAAGTCATGAATTTCCAAACAGCCAGATGGACATCATTGGTGGGTTCATGAAATTTGGGATAGTTAAAGATGGAAGTATCCTCTACTTGTGTGCCAAGTTTCTATTGGGTAAAAAATTATGAAAATGTTGGAATTTCAGCTGACAAAAAATGTCAGAAGTCAGTTTTGGATGCCAAAGATCATTCGTCCAAAGTTTCAACAGATTCGGAGATGAGTTGACAAAAAAAAAAGCCAGGCGTCTCTCAGGTCGTCTGACTTCCTTTTAGGTTATTTTGTTCCTTCAAAGCAAATTTATGTGCAGCTCACGCTTTGGCAGCTCAGTCTGGGAAATTACATTACGTACTCATCATTCTACCGTAATATTTGATTTTATTATTCAGCATCAGTCCAAAAATTTAAGTCTGCAGAAAATAAACTTCAGAATAACACGATTATACTTGAACCTGGATTGAATTAGTCTAAATGTACGAACTTGGCATACTGGCAAAAAACAAATAAACAACTTCAATCCTTTATCACTTACAATGATGCCAACATGGTGTACGTATTGAAATTCCCTTTTGGTCTAATGTGTGTCAGACAAATAAAAATAGCTTTAGAGGTTTGTTTTTGAACGTCAGACTGCGATATTTACCCTAAACGTGACTATTTCCTGACAGTATGTGCAGGCTCTGTGGCATCATGCTGCCATAATGTTGGATTTTATTCTCCAGAATCAGTCCAGAAACTGAAGTCTACATAAAGTCTTATCTCTTATTCATCACCTGAACTGAATCAGCCTGATTGTGTGAATTAAAAGACCCTCATTAAATCCTTCATCCCCAGCAGTGCACCTGTTATCTAGATGTTGAAATGTCCTTCTTGTCTAAAGCGTCAGATGTGATGTTCAGGGAAACCTTTGGTCCCACATTCCCGCCACTCTGACACCTACTTAAGCACTACTTCATGCCACATTCACCCCTTTGCTATTCCCCGATGGCCAGCAGGATAAACTTTCCACCACACTGGAAACACTGCTCAGGAACAGGTTGAGGAACATGACAAGGAGCTCATCGGAACATCGCAAAGGATCTGCTGCCAACGTCTCGATGTCTGATGACGCAGGACGCCTTCTGTGGAGTCACAAGGGGGACCGACACTGTTCCAGGTCTGTGGTTTTACTGTTGTTGCTTCTTGTTTGTCCATAGAAAGAGTTTGTGTTTTACACATTAAAGTCTCTCTAAACCAAGACATTACACGCTCAGCAGCAAAAAGTAAACTTTATATCAGTAGCAGACGGTGGTACGCTGATAAAAACCTGCACGTGTTAAAGATAAAGACTGCAGCGTCACCTTGACATGCAAACACAGCCACGCACTGTTTGGTTGCAAATGACCTTTTGCCTCTTTTTTCGACATAAACACTAAAAAGGGAACTTCAGTCTGAATTGTCACTTCAGTGATGTTACAGTTTATTATGTCATTACCTACAAAAGACACCAGATGCTTTGGCATTTTTATTAATATATATATATATATAGTTTCGTTCACATTAAACATTGAGCAGCAAAACACAAGAGACTCTCTTTTACACGGTGTCAGGAAAACCTAACGTTCATAAAGACAGTATGTGTAGTTTCAGATTGTAGGGTTGCACAGAAAGTACAGTTTGCCTCATTTTAGGTGATTTTCGGGGGAAGTTAATCATCACAGCTCAGACATCCTCTGAAATCTTCCCGTTCAGTATCGCTGCCTCTATGGGTTTATTGTGCTCGCTCACGTTTGAACAAGACTGCCTTTGTCAGAGTCAAAGTGGCTCAACTGAAACCAAACCACAGCCGCCATTTTTCTGGTTAACTGGACACCGAGTGATTCACACGTCCATGTTCCTCGCCCAAAACCCAAACAAAAAAAACCCCCCAATAAATCCTCCATCAACTGCAGCAGTGTACACGTTTAGTAGATGCCGATATACAAAATAAAGATTTGTATATCTGAACATAGGACTGCAAAACCACGACAACTGCCTGTCAAAGGCTAACCAGCACAATCACAAGTCCCATTTTGTGACCTTCTTTAGCAAATTAATGAAAATCAAATGACCCCAGATTGTGTCTTTTAATTTTTCAGCTCAAAAAAAGATTTTTTTTACCCCAGTCGTGTAACTCCTGATTTTAGTTGTTCTAAAAAGGCTTTTTCAGTGTTTTTTAGCTTTAAATGCAGATGCTGCTGCCCCCGCCCCTCTCAGGAAGAAGACTCTCTCTGCTTCAGACCCAGATATGAACGTGTGAGACGAAGGCCTTTTCCACATGTAGCAGGGTTTTTATAAAACCGATTATCCTCCCCCCTACACGCCACCTCGTTTTTAGAAAAAAAAAACCCAAACCCTAACCTAACCGCATGAGTGTGTTGTTCAGCACATGCATAAACACACTGAACCTTTAGGTGGCAGTAGTTCCCCAAGGTTTTTGAAAGAATCGTTTTTAATGCCCGGACATTCTGATCACCAAACCGGACCCCCTGGGCCTCCCCCCCTCCCACCTGCACCTGGATAAAGGACTTCTTGATCAACAGAACCCAGACTGTGAGACCCGGGCTCCACCTTTCCTCCACCGGGTCAGCACAGGGCTGCGTGCTGAGCCCCTTTGCATTGTGCACGGTGCATTCTGGGATATTTTGAGCGCACTATATAGGGTTTAACGTTTGTAACTCAACATTCGGACAGCCCTACACAATGGCCAACACCCACATAGTGTTCTGTGTAGGGCAGGGGTGGGCAATCCTGGTCCTGGAGGGCCACAGTCCTGCATGTTCTAGATGTTTCCTTCTTCCAACACACCTGATTTAAATGATCAGGATCGTTATCAGGCTTCTGCAGAGCTTGATGATGAGCTGATCATTTGAATCAGGTGTGTTGGAAGAAGGAAACATCTAAAACATGCAGGACCGTGGCCCTCGAGGACCAGGATTGCACACCCCTGGTGTAGGGTATAGTGGGTGACACGGTGTAAGACATTTTGCACCTCTAACTTTCTCTCTGAGTCGCTGTGAATGTAAATATCTCTTAAACTCGTGTGTTTGTCAGGTGACGTTGTAAAACGGAGGTTTTAGTTGCCGAGAAGCAGCACGGACACGACTGCTGGTTACGTCTCAAATGGCTGCGTTTCAGTCACTATTTCATCCTGGTTCTGCTGTCTGACGGCAAATAGGGAAAATTATGTAAATGAAAACAGCTTTAGTGGGAATTCAGGTGTATTAAAGCGCTCTATACGCGAGCACAGAGAGCAGGAGGGAAGCTAACATAGTTTACATTTCACTGAAGCTCAAAAGGCGACATTAAAACACAGTAACTCGCACAAATCCTTGTTTACTGGTTTCAGATTAGTTTCCACCATCGCCGAACGTCCCTCAGTGTTGCAGTTTCTTCGTCTTGTGGGCAGACGGTCAAAGCTAACGGTAGCATCAGAAGCAGCTCTAGGAAGCACATAAACCTGGTCGAGTGCTGCTACCGATTCCCGAATAGCTCACAGTGGTAGCAGCAGGATTATGTCAATAAGTACCGGTTAGCCAGTTCCTACACAGACACTTAGGTCTTAGTGGAAGTAAAGGTCTTTATATTTTCACAGCTGTTCTTGAACACATCCAAGTTTAGAAATCATACAAAACATAGTAAATTAAAAAAAGTGTTTTCATTATAGTTCCAGGTAATAGAAAAGATCATCGACTCGCTGCTCCACAGACGTCAAACACGTGGATTCCTTTGGTTATAATAAAGAACTGAATACATCAAAGCTGCCGAGTTTCACAGATATTTATAGCTGAACTTTTGTACCTTTTTTTCATCCCTGTGACTTTAGGAGTTTTGTTTCTGACATGATGTTAGCTCTCTGACTTCACAACGTTTCCTCGGGTTTGACAGATGTTTAGGAGAAGCCCGTCTTAATCCCACAGTGGGGAAGTTTGTAGTGTGTTTGTTCTGCACATCTGAGGGCCTGTTTCCGTAAAGCAAACTGACCATAAAAGCCAGACTTATTTCAGTTAGCCTGACTTACTTTCAGATTATTTTGGTTCCTTTTGAGACAAATCTAACGCAGCCCACGCTCAGTTACTTAAAGAGGGGAAACTAACCGGCTCAGATCAGGTTAACTGTCCGGCTTAAGCCTGAGTTGTTGCTTAACCAGACTTCCTGTAAAACTGACACAACAGGAAACCACGATTTTATCATGTCATTTCACTTCTTTGTCCAGTCTCAGTCCAAAAATGTAAATCTACTTCAGAGTAACACGATCATCTCGACTACTTTGACCAATAACGGATGAACCCGACCGTGTGAGCTTAAGGGAAAGAAACGCTCCGTTCAGTCTTTTATCTCACCCACAGTAGTGCACCTGTTGTGTTTATTACATGTCTTTGTGGTCTGATGTGTGTCAGACAAACAAACCAGCTTTAAAGATTTGTTTTCGAATAACGGATACCAAACTAATGTAGGAATACTGCCCGACATTATGTACAGGATCTGCGGCAGTATTATTAGACTTCATTATCCAGAATCAATCCAAAAAGTCTACTGAAAATAAGCTTTAGCATCACGTGGTTATCTCCGCTACTCGAACCTGCGTCGACGTGACCTCACCGTGTGACCTTGAACTCATTTATTAGCTTCATTCAAGTCACACGTTGGACTTTCATCCACACTTTTCTTAGCTTTTCTTAAAATAGCATCATGTCTTTGTCCACTTTGACTCTGACAAAGCGTCTGCTGGCACAATAAAACGCTGACTCTTTTGTGTTTTCCAAGACAAGGCGCAGAGGAAGTCCCATTTCTGTGAATGACACGTAGCTGCAGTAGTGAAACTCCCCAAATGAGTGTGATTGACTGATCGCATGAGTTCTGACTGAACTACCAATATCTCCAGTCCCTCTAAATGTGGCACAGTATACGCTTAGCAATGCTCATTTCATTAGTTATGCCTGTAAAATGTAACGTAAGGCAACAGTAATAAAGCTTTACACAGATGATAATGCTCTGGTTTGATTAATACAGTCGGATGGATATTAATTTACGTGTTAAACCACCAATAACTCTATTATCACAGTAATAAACATGAATATACTCTTAAAGTTTTAACAGAAAACTGACCTTTTAGAAGATTTTTAAAAGTGGAACATGTACTGTGGTTGCACTAGAATTAGAACGTGTGAGTTCACCTTTCTAATCAGATGTGAACCAATTATTGTGCTTTTTGGTGTTCCAAAGTAGCATCTCTTTCTTTTATCTTTCTTTTTTTTTACCTGTACATGTATGCTTGGTCTCCAAAGTATGGATTTAAACTGGTACATGTGTGCCTCTAATTGGAGCATTTCATAAATGTTACGTGAAACGAGACATTTAAAAAAAAAATCTAGAAAACGGTGTTAAAATATTTGTAGAAAGACAAAAGCAAAAGCATAAGAAGGATGAAAATAAAATCCTCTTCTTTGTGTTCTTCCTCTTGCTCTAGTCTGTGAAGAGAGAAAGAAATCAGATTTAATGTCATTAATTTGCACCGCCTCACTAAAGACAAAACAAGCCTGATGGTTTTTATCACGAGTCTCGGCCTGCAGTGGAATTTAACGGGATAATGCGTCGCGTCGCGCCCAAGCCGGCCTCCTCCGGCCTCCTCCTGCCTCCTCCTGCCTCCGTCTCTCCTCCCCTGACTGCTCCCTCTTTTCCTTATGAGGTGAAAACATCCGGCCCACCTCTTTCCCACACTCTCCCTCCTCCACGGGCCAACGACTCGCACAAGGCCTCGTTAACGGCGCAGAAACGCGGTCCGGCGCTATAACCATCCATGTTTACGCAGCAGGAGCGCACAGCGGCCGCTTTTCTGTTTTTGCTCCAAAGTGAGGAAACAGAAGACTCGTAGTTTAAAGGGTTGAAAGTCATGAAAACGGCAGAAGAGACGAATTGTTCTGACACTTTAAGGTGTTTACATTCATTTAAAACGTCGATTCCTGCGTTGAGACTCCACATACATGCATGTTTCACTTTTATTACATTTCGTTTAATCTATATTTATATCTTGCGTCTCTCAGAATACCGATTAAAACAATAAAATGGATCTTTAAAGACAGGAATAAACACATTTTTATATAAAATTAATAAAATAAAGTAAGAAACGTCTCAAACGTGACAGTTTTGCTGTTCTTCTTTGTGCCAGGAGACGTTTAGAAACACCTTCTGTGTTCTGACCCTCTGAGGCCTCATCATTCAGGCTCGATTCGTTTTTGGTTTTTTTTAGTGTTTTTAAACGTTTTCTGTTGAACTCTGAGACAATATCACGTTCTCACTGGTAACGTTCAATTTCGGTTTCAGTATGATGATCATGCGCCATATTACTGGACTGTCTCGGTATCGTTGTTATTCTTCTATATTCCAATTTAGCTCCCTCTATTTTTTATTTTTAGTCGTTTCAAGTTATTCGTGCAGCACATTTAAAACTGCTGCCGAAGTGTTTTCCAATAAAAATGAATGATTAACCTTTTTAAATAAGCTAAAAAGTGTAAATATTGGCGTTAAGGTCCTGCTGTGGTATTTATTTGGAGAATTAATCAGATTAATTGACAAATTCACGATTTAAACTCCACATAAATTGAGCTACCTGCATTTATTCTCATGTTGGCGCAAGAATTTCAAGCTTAATAAAGTTCTATCTTATCTTATTTATCCTAGAGACCGATATAAAACTGCCCGTGCTCCATATTTCGCCTTTAAAGCTGCTCCATTTGGACATTTCACACGTTGCTGCTCTTCTGGTTCGGCGCCAAACTGCATTTCGTTGTTTTGAACTAAAAAAAAAAAAGTTGATTTAATCTGATCTCGAAGTAGCAGTGAATTTTTTCCGATTGGTTAAAAGATGAATAAACAGGATTCTTTCAGTCTTCAGGACACTTTCTTTATTTGTGACGCATTTATATAGAAAAAGAGAAACATGAGCGGAACTTGAGGCTTTGCTCGGTGACCTCCGGCTGCACCGCGGCCTCCTGCGCTCCGCCCCAAATCAAACCAGCCGTTCGTTTTAGAACCTGCAGTTCACCAACATAGTGACTGACAGCATCCCCAACATCAGACATCTGCTCAGAAAACGTTTCGCTGTGGTTTCGTTATGAATGGAGGCGCAATAGGTGCTGAGCCAAAAACGGATAAAACTTATTTTATTTCTTTTTTCCCACCTGCTCTGTTCCATTTAAATAGTTTCTGTGCCGAAAACTGACGTCGTTTTTCACGCTAAAGATGCGTCTCCAGGCTTTCTATCCGTCCACAGCTGCTTTCATGGGATCACACGTGCACATGCGCACAATTTTCTGTCCGAGCAGAAGTGTGTCTCCTGTGACATCTCAGCGTTGTCTAGCATCACCAGGCCTGACATGTGGGTTGACTGTGGGCAGTAATGTAGTCAGTTCTCTAGTGTTCATAGGCTTATATGATATGTGCAATGTTCTTGTTTAGATGGAGGCGTTTCTTTTGCAACCATCCTTCAGGCTGTACTCATGAAATGTGAATGAATCAGTCAGAGCTGCACTCACTGTTTGGCAAGTGGAAATATTTAAAGAGCCTCTGCTTCGTGTTCGCTGCTCCGCGGCCTTGGCCAGTAAAGTGCCTTCTGGTGTCCTCATCAGAATCACTAAGTTTTCATTAACATGTTAAAATAACAAGAAAAAGTTTGTGTGTTATTACAAATGTCCACACAAATCAGCACAAGGTCTAGTTTTCTTTTTTTTTATTCCATTTTCTTTGGCTGGTTATGTCTGCTCACTTCATTCTCCACTTTATTCTTACCAAGTTCTTGTTTAAAATAATTAATTCTTTTTTTTCTTTTCTTTATATAATGATGTTTGGGTTTTTCTCCTGTCATCATCATGAGCTGATGACACCTTTAAGAGACCAGCTGGTGTAATCATTGCCATCATCTTCAGTTTTTCTTCAGTGGAGCTTCAAACCACTGCTCAGAAACTCAAAAATATATTCGAAGAACAGCATCTAGTCCACTTCAATAATCAATCCAGCATGGGCTTCTTAGATGATGACTTTAGCCAAAAATGTCTGACAGCAAGCCCACCTGACAGGGTGGACTAGCTGCTTTTCTTGCTGTTTGTTTTGACATATTGTGATCAGATGGTGATTGGTGACCGCAGCTCCTTCCTGGAGACTCTAAAGAACTTTTATTTTATCAGTGAGGGTGACATTTTAAAGACTGTAGCTTATAGGATCAATGAAAAACAGTTAATTCCTTCATTTATTCTATAGAACCTGTCAGAACATCACGTTAGTCCAAACACGAAGGTTCCGCAGAAACATCCAAACAACACCACAGGCTGGAATCTGTGTAAACATCACACCTGATTCACCTTTTTTTTGTTTTTCAGGTCTCAGATATTCGGTGAGGAGACACGCTTGTGCTTCGACCCAAAGCTGTGTGTACTTGCACGTTACGACGGTTCGGATGAAAAGCAGCTGTGGTTGTGCAGACAAGGCAGCTCGAGGAAGACAGGTGTTCAAATATCTGCGCCCGTTTCCATGGCCACGGGGGAGCGCGTGTTGGTTTTGTGGTTGCGTGGGTTGAAAAGAAAAACACACCGACTGGATTAAAAATAGGAAAAAATCCATAATGTCGAGGACTTTGTGGCGCCGCGGCCTGCAGCAGCTCCACGCGCTCCGTTAACGTGACACACCGGCAGCACCGAGCACTGAGGCCCTCTATCATGTATATTTATATATCAGAATCTATCACATGGGTAGGTCCAGGTCATTCATTTAAACTCTGATGTCCAGCTGTATGTGAACGCAAAGCAGCTGCGCGTCCGGAGAGCAAAAGACGCAGTTTGTTAGCGGACGGAGAAACTCGCAGACTTTAACATCTTAAGCAGGGAATTAACTTTATTTGCTGCTTCCATCTGTTTGAAGTAGTTTTTCCTCTGAGTTTATTAAATAAGAGCAAACAGCAGCAGGGTCCATGTGCGCGTCTCCAAAGTGGAACAAGGTGCGCGCATTTACGCACAAAACAACACAGCGACTGTTCAGATGATCCCCAACATGGAGACAGGATGGATCAGGACAAAAACGTTAAATAAGTCTACGACTGCACACTTTCCCTCACCCCAGACAGGTGAAAGGTTTCTAGTTTAAATCCTACAGTTGAATCATTTGTCATCATTTTACTGTAAAAGTCAGATTTGTTCACTGAACATTTTCTGTCACATCTTCTTGTTTTGTTTCATTTTATCAGCGATATTTTTCCATTTAACAGCAGCAGTGACGTTATTATCCACTGAACCTGACCTCTCCAACCATTAAATATTAAAAAAAAACTATGGCAAAGGCCCCCCCCAGAAACAATAAAAACACATTTTGTTGCACCATAAGTTGCTGAAATTTAATCAACTCTAGACAGAATTTTCAGTGTTGAAATCATGAATAAGCTGCATGTTTTGCCTTTAGCCGCATTTTTCCCTTCAAATTCTCTCCAGCATCTCTTTTCCTGGAACATTTTTGAACTTTGGTGACCTAAATAACCAAAAATGTACCTGTAACGTTGAGCAAAGTATTCCTGAAGTCTCCGCACTACAGCAGCATCCTGAATAAATTATGGCTTTTGGTTTTTTTTTAGCTCCACTCCAAGATGTTCAGAGTTTCCATTTGCCCACATTCATGACTCTCCTGATCGTGACCTGGTGCCTTTAGCTGACTAACTCCTGTTTGAATGGCAGTGCAAAGTTTAAAAAAAATAAAACCGTTTCCAAACAGCGACAGTCACAAACCTGTTTTTCCTGCTTTCATTCAGATGTGTTTTTTTAATACATGTTCACTCATGCAAACAACTAAGGAGCTGACACAAAGAACAGCGGAGCAGTGCAACACAAGAGAAGAGCCACAGAAGTGTGCGTTTGAATGAATGAATGAAACTTTGAGCTGACGAAGTGAGATCAGGAGGACACAGTCAGGGACGCGCACAGAGTGAGAGCAAAAGCAGAAAAAGTAACGCCTGAGTCAAGAACAGCAACAGTTCACTGGAATATAAATGAAAGAGGACACACACACACAGAAGGCGAAGTGAGCTCAAAGCCACAGCAGGTTTCACTTCTGATTCTCACACCGGCTCTTAGCATTTTTCAAAATTGCATTAAGAAATTTCATATGAAGCTAAAAGTTATAATAATAATAAAGGAATAAACAGAATGGACTTCCAGTGCAGCCTTTTTGTTCCTAGAGGAGGCCAGATGAGGCTGGAGAAGAAAAGAAAAACTGGATTTCAGGAATTCTAATGTGATGCTGCAGCAAAGAGTTTGAAACTCCTGCAGTAGGAGAATGAAGCAGCCGGACACGTTGATGTCTCATTTTACAGCCAATGCTGCAAATCAGCTGACTCATACAGGTGCATAGAGGTTCAAATTATACCAAGAAAAACAACGCTGGAGAGTATTTGAAGGGGAAAAATGCACCTAAAGGCAAAACGTGCAGCTTATTCATGATTCCAACACTGAAACTTCTGTCCAGAGTTGATCAAATTTCAACAAGTTCTGGTGCAATAAAATGTGCTTTTTAATATTTTTCCTCAGCTATTTGTTGTCATCTTTTTGGATTTAATGATTCGACAGGTCAGGCTCTGTGCACAGTAATGTTATTACTGGATAGTAAAATGAAAAAAAGAAGCAAAAGATGTGACAGGAAACTATTTTTTACTTCAGTGAAATAACGTCCAGCTGTGACTGAGCTTCAGGATTCAGTTGGTTCTCATGTTTTACCTGCAGCTCACCTGTCTGAGGCCAGGAAATCCACACGGTGTTATTTAACATTAACTCCTGTCTCCATATCTGGGATAACTTCTAATTAACAGAAGTAATTAATGGAGTTACCACTGTGCTGTTTTGTGCGTCACAGCGCGCGCCGCGGTCCGTCTGTGGAGACGCTCACGTGGATCCCGACGCTTAAAAATCTCAGAGGAAAAAAAAAAGTCCAACAAACAGCTGGAGGCAACAAACTCAACTTCAGCTCCTGTTTATGTTTGGAGGTTTGTCGCTTTTTCTTTCCTGTTGCTGGTCGCCGGGCCGGGCCGGGCCGGGCCGGGCCGGGCCAGGCCGCTGACTGGCTGCTGCTCCACACGGCGTCACCTAATGCTGCTTTCACGCGCACTCGGGCGCTGCAGTTGCATTCACTGACTCTTGGACATCGGGGGTTCAGTGACTCAGTTTGACCTGTCGGGGTTGAGCTACTCACTCTGGGCCAGATACTGGTCGATGCACTGCGCGGTTTCCATTTTCCCTTTGCTTGCGGCGAGCTGCCGGGCGCTCAGACCGGCGCCGTTGGCGGCCCCGGGGTTCCCGGTGAGTCCTACCAGCAGCTGGACCACCTCCAGGTTCCCCTCCGCGGCGGCCAGGTGCAGCGGCAGGTTCCCGAGCTGGTCCACCGCGTTCACGTCCGCCTCGTAGTTCAGCAGCGCGCGCACCGAATCCCGGAATCCTGCGCGGGCCGCGTCGTGCATCACGGTGAGGTCGAGCACCGGGTCGCGCACGGTGACGTCCGCCCCGGCTTGGAGCAGGGCCTCCACGACCGGAGTGCAGCCCCACTTCACCACCTGGGAGCAGCAGGAGGAGAACAAAGAGGTGAAGATGATGATGATGATGATGATGATGATGATGATGATGATGAAGGGGAAGCTGTACATGTACAGGCGCAAAGCCAACTCAGATGATTCTGCTCGGGCCTGATACCTCCAATAATTCATAATTAAACTCATAATCAATGAGTAGAGCTGCCGTGTCAGCCAGCATGGTACCGGACAGAGCACCGGGGCACACAGACCGTATTTAAAACGCTTTACTGAAATAAAAACACAAAATACAGCAGAATAAAAATTAATAAAAGGAAAAGTGTGCAGACAAGTCCAACAGAGAACACACACTTTACTGAAACAGCAGAAAGAGAATAACATAACATAGGTTAATGATAAAGTACACAAGAAAATACATAAAAAAATACAGCTAAAGGGGAGAAAAGTGTATTTAAGTACAGATTAGATCAGACTTTAGAAAACTAAAACGCCCAATTAAAAGCAGCAGGAAATAAAGTTAGTTTAAAAATGGCTGCAGTTTTCAGCATTAGTGCATAATAATAACAATAATAATAATAATAAACCTCTGGGGACGTTAAAGAACCTCTAATAACTCAGAAGCAGTTCCTGTGATGTTTTGTTTTTTGTCATAGACTGAGTGAGCCCTTCACTGCTGTATTTACACTTAATTCCATTTATTTTCTCTTTCAAACTGTTTTAAACTTTGGAGCTCTTTTGAACAATCCAAGAGACATGAACACAAGGTTTACAGACTGACTAAACTTTCTGTGCAGATGAGTCTTGACACTGATGCAAGTCCCCTTATTTTAAAAAACCATCTCCACTTTTTTGTGGGAACATCTAAGAACATCTGCTTTCATGCAGCAGGTTGCTGTGGATCTGCAAACATTCATCGGTCGTTTTCAGTTTGAATTAACAGCTCGTCTTCATGAGTGTGTATTTTGGATTATTACTATTGTTTTACATCTAAATCCATTTAACTTTGATCCATTTCTCTCTTTAATAGATGCTCAACACTCAGCACAGAGAGCCTGAAATCACCTGTAATGTGTCCTGGACAGCTTTTCCACAACGTGAGTTTTCTCTTTGATTTTTTTTTTTTTGCCATTTCCAGGTTCTCCAGAACATCCTGGAAGACCTGCAGCCTGGACCTCATTTTCCTCCCCGAGCTTAACTTGCATATAAGGATGAATTGATTGAGAGGAAATGAACATGAACCCCCCCTCTGACAGGAATCCAGCAGACACAGCACAACAACACACTGACCTACAGTCATACTGCACCGAGCAACCACACTATCGTCACCATGTGCTGACTGAAGGCTGTGATGGAGGGAGTTCAAACGGGGACAAACAAAAAAAACAGGTCCTCTGCTTTCACCACAGTGAAGTCTCGTGTTCTCAGGATGCCTCAAACACACTCACTCTGATCAGACATCGCTTTAGTTTCACTTGTGGCTCGAGCTGACAGGAGCTCTGATCCGTGTGATGATTTATATGATGGAGGAATTCTGATTCTTGTTGGAAAACTTTTGGTAAAAAAAAACCCAAGTGAGCATGTGTGGAGCTGATGTGCAAATAAACAAGCTGGAAGGGGATTTTCACAACCATCAGGGAGCATAAAGTGAAACCAGTGCAGCAAAAAATCAGTGTTTCATCCAACGAGGGAGGCTGTATCTCACATCATTACTCAGAGTTTGTGTGTGTTTGCTGCACTGCTGCTGTTATACGCAGACTTAGAGCCACAGCGAGTGATTTTAGAGGGAAATAATCAGCAAAAATGACACAGATCCATCAGCTCTGCCTGTTAAAAGTCAGTTGCAGTTAGTTTTTTAATACCGACGTCATCCGTTACTAATTCTTTTATGTCCTTTCAATGCAAATAAGGAGCTCCACCCTAAGAGAGAGAAGCATGTGGCAGAAACCAGTTCAGGGACAATAAAGTGGTTCAGTTCAACAGCTTTAGGTTCATACTTCAATTCTGTGTTCGGTTCACTTTGAGCATTTTAATTTCAACCAGTGTTTGGATTAAACTGTGTTTTTAAAAAATGAGTTAAAATAGAAAAACGCACATGGAAATATCTGGTGTGACGGAGATTTTCACAATTAAAATGTTCAGAGTGAGATAATAATGACTTTTTTTTTGTGACTATGCAGCAACGACTTTTAGAGTAATATTTGCTGTGATGCAAGTGAAGAGTTCATTTGCAGAAACAGGAAACTCCATCGACACAGACCTTCAGAAAACCCACCTGAGACCATATAATCAGACTTCAGTTGTCTCTGTTTTTGTAAAATCCACTCAACTTCAGTTTGATTTATTTTATCTGAAGTAAACAAACAAAAAATAGTTTTCTGAAACTCTACAAAAATGCAGTTTTCTGTTTTTGCAAATAAACTCTTCAAATACAGAATCCTGTTACTGTGATGATAATCGCAGTATTTTTATTATTATTATTATATTTTTTTTTTTTTTACTGCTGCCAGATTCTACTTTTACTTTATTGATGCTGCTGCTGCCTCAGTCTGCTCATTTCAATCCTTTATTTAACTATATCAAAGCTACTGATTGTTAATTTTAATTATGAGAGATGAGCTGAACTGAATTCCTGAGCATGTGTGATAATACAGTTCATGCATTTGTGTGTTCACTTTTAACATCAGGACACTAAAAACGATGCTGCTGCAGTAATAATTTAAAGACCTAATCATTATTATTAGCAGCTTAATAAGATAAAGATAAACTTTATTGATCCCACAGTGGAGAAAGTTCAGCGTTACAACAGCTCCAAAAGAACAAAAGTGTTCAGTCAGTGCAGGAATAATTTAGAAACACCCAAATCATAGGAAACATGAACACAGAGTGCAAAATTTGCAAGAGAAAATAAATTTAAAAAAGCACAGATAAGATAAACTGTATTGATCCCTCACTGGAGAAATTCACATTCAGGCTTCTGTTAATGATCAGCCTCATATTCTGCAGCTTGTAATATTTACAATAACTGGCCATTTAAATGCATCCAAGTCACCGAAGAGCTTAAAGACAGTCACTTCCATCCTCACTGTTCAGCTAAATGTGTTTCTACATGTTCCAGTAAACATGCACAGCCTCGATTCTCGTCAACATGAACCACCAGAGCTTCATTTTAGCTCGAGCTGATGATGTTGTTGTCATTTTAGCGTTAAATAATTCCTACAGTCGCCCTGGCCTCGGTGAAAAACGCCACACTCCTGGGCGTGTGCGCATCTATGCAGGTTTTAGCAGCTGACAGTCCACCCTCAGCCACCATTTCCTCATCACCACCTCCATTTTGTTGCTCCTTGTTCTCCCTCCAGTGGCCTCACACATCACACTTGCTCTTTCATTCCTCACAACGTATACAATTACAGCAAAACGGCTATTTTTCTTTATTAGCTCTGAATCTCGGGCTTAAATGTAAAAATGTCTCACATGCTGCATCACTTCTGAAAGTGAAAGTACTTTTTTTTTTAAAAGAAGAAGATTGTTTGCTCTCTGAAAAACACACACAAAATAATAAAAAATAGGCCAAAAGTCGTTAGAATTCGACATTAAATAATTCATTCCAGCGAAATTATGTATTTTAAGGAACTTTTTTTAGCTGCTTTGACCGACTTTGATCACTTTTGCTGCAGAGTTAGAAAACAACAACAACACACACACACACACACACACACACACACACACCTGCCAACCTCACATTTCTTCATCTAAAAAACACATTTAAAATCTATTTATCTATTTAGACGATTCAATTTTGCATAAAGATGAGCAAAAGCTGACAGATATTTAAGGATCACATGTGCTCAGGCCTTCTGCCATGCACACTGCAGCAGCAGCAGCAGCAGCAGCACAAACAAGGAAGTCAGAGAGCCTCTCAGCCAGCCAGACAAACCAAGAAAATCAACAACTTTTACTTTAATACAAGCGAATCCCAAACGTTTTTTCACCGACCTGCAGCGGGGTTCTGTTGAATCTGTTGCGTCCATTGACTGGTGCTCCGTTTTCCAGTAAATGCAGCACTGTTTCTAGGTCTCCAGTAGCTGAGGCATCACAGAGCTGGTCAGACAGGGACTTGTTATCCATGCTTGTTTAGAAATAAAAAAAAAATAGACAGAAATTAGGAATCGGACGTTATTCGAGGGCGTTTGAGGGGCTTTTAATATGATCCACGATGGCAGATGGCAATTTATAGCGTTTTCTCACAAGGTACCTCCTTCCCACTCCTCCCCTTCCACTTGCATCATCTCAGCCTTGACCTGCACACTTTGGTTTTTTTCTTGCACTGTGACAAAAAATTATTTCAGTGCGTCAAAGGCACCTGTTGACAACGATTTTGTGCTTGGAATATATGTAGAATGTACAGCTCTATTTCAAATAGTCTAGTGAGGAGGAGGAATAAAGGAAAACTAACTCACACCCACACCTCGTGTGTCCACAGTTCAGCTTTCAGTGCAAATGCAACCAACAGCAATATATCAGGGTTCAGTATTGATTTTAACATTTTAAAATCCTCCATCCAAGAATGTAAACATTAATTTTACACAATTACAGGTGATTTAATGACATATTTCTACTTTAACACCTTCATATTCTACTTATGGCATCGTTAATTTAAAATAAAAGGTGCAGTTAATCTCTCTGTAATCTGCACAATTTCAGGTCAAAATTCAGATTATTTACTATAAAGTGTCAGTTTTTTCAGTCTTTTATGTGCTAGTTACACAGTGCAGCTGCAAATAATACTCTGCTGACTAAAATTTTGACTGATTTAGCTTCTCTTTAGTGCTAATACAGTAAAAAATATATAATATGTGATGATTCAACATTAATATTCACTGTTTGCCATCCTGCCTTCAAGAATCCAGACATTAATTTTCACAACTACAGACGATTTAATGACATATTTCTACTTTAACTCCCTCATATTCTACTTTGCCATCATTAATTTGATATAAAACATGCAGTACATGTCT
>NW_007579157.1:76852-80295 GCF_000690725.1 Stegastes partitus
GGGCACTCTGTCTGACAAAGACAGGTGAATTCATGTTATATTTTCACTTGGACACCTTTATATCCTGTTTATAGCGTCATTAACTTGAACTTAATTGTGCAGTAAATCCCTACAGTTTTCTAATCTGCACTATTTCAGTCAGAATTCTAATTATGTACTAAAATATTTGATTTGTTTTGTGTCAGCTACACAATCCAGCTGCAGAATATATCCTCCACCTCAGGGCCACTGACTTAATTCTGTCTGACTGACTCATTTTGCTTCTCGTGTTGCTAAAACAGTAAAATAAAAGAACTACAATATGGTTCCAGATTAATTTTCTCTTTTACTCATCATCCAGCCCAGAACGCAGGCTTGACTTTGACACAGTCACAGGCCACATAGTGCTATAATTTCACTTTTGCACCTTCTTATTCGTCATTAAATTAAAAAAAATAAGTCGTGTAATAAATCCCCAAGTCAAATGAATGACTAGAAAACGACATTTTAAGATTTTCTGTGTGTTTGGTTGCACAACGCATCTACAAAACTTTCTGTTTCCTCACAAACTCAACTTTTGATTCAGTTTTTTCCCCATTCTGTGTCATAATTGCACGAAAATAACGCAAAAAACTCAGTGCCGTCACACCTGGCAGCCCTGTTGTGCTGTGAGTCGGTGCTATTTGGTGCAAAAGTTGAATTTAATCGAAAGTTTTGTGGTTGGATTTGAGTCCTGTTTGATGTAGAAGCGATTTGGAGCATTTTGTCTGCAGCTGTAATGACGCAAAAGCGATTTTTTTGTTTTTTTTAGAAAGACTAAAAGAATAAAACGTACCTATTCTAGATGAGGCTGAAGCACGAGCCTCCCTCCATGTCAGCAGATGTCATCCCTCCTCTCCGCGCGCCTCCGGAGCTGCGCATGCATCAGTGATGATCACAATAAAAAAACAAAAACAAATAAAAATACGAAACGAATCCGCCAATAAAACGGTGATATATTTCGAAACATGTGATGTCATCCACGGTCTATTCCCGCTCGTTTTTGTTTAAAAATAAATGTCTCCTAATGTGAAAAAAAATGTGCGTCACTTCTCAGTTCGAGCAGAGAGCCGAACTGCGCAAAAAAAAAAAAAAAAAAAAAAAGCGCTTCTTTCATTTTCAAAAAAGCCCAGATCGTCCAGCAGCCACCGCGATGTCACAGTGATTTTCTCTCCAACATTATTTGTTTGTGTGTCAGAGGAACGCTGCCCATCGGAGCTCAGTGACCAGCCTCCTCCTGACATCTGCTGCGTGGAAACGCGACTTAAAAACCGCAGATTAGAGGCGCAGCGGGGACAGTTATTGTCTCTGCAGCTCAGCTGAGAAAATATTTTTTGAAATTGTTACCCAAAAAGATGCGAGGGTTTGATTGGACGGGGCTGATAGGCGGGCCAGCCTGGAACAGACCATAATGCTCTGACAACGTAACGGTGACAAGGTGCCCGCAGCCAGAGTGCGCTAAAGTCAGTTTCTGATTCGTATCTGCTCGGCCGGCAGTTAAGGGGAAATTTAAGGGAAACTTAAATTCAAAAATGACGCGATAAAAACAAATAAAATCTGGACTAAATCATGTCTGAGAGGGGAAAGAGTGTTTAAAACACAGTTTATGATTTGGGAAAGCTTTATTCTATTTGTGCAAATAAGGGAGATGTTGCTGCTTTGTGTGTGTGTGTGAATGTAGACCACATTGGATCAGGTCCTGTTAAAAAACAACAACAACAACAACAACACACACACACACACACACACACACAGTATCTTTAAGACATAATCTGTCATTTGTTGTGATGTGATCCAGATATTTCTTTTAAAAGCAGTAAAATCTCCTCTTTTTTTTTTTTTTTTTAAACTTTTACAAATAATTTATGGTCTCACAAATCACGGATTGTGTTTTGAAGACTTTTGAGCCTCTCTAGGACAACATAGTCCAGATTTCACTCGTCTAGATGTTGTGGTTTTTACATGTGGCCCTGGTCTAATATGAAGAAGCAGTGAAAGTTCCCATTTTGCCACTTTTACAAATAGAGAAAAGGTGTGACATGATTTAAAATGGATCTCAGACAACACTAAGAGGTTGCCTATGACGTCCAAGGCGGTTTTACATCAATAAAATAAGAGGAAGGAGAAAATTAGTTGCTCAGCTCTGTTAAAATTTCCCCTTAACTTCCTCCTTAACTGTCGAATAGGAACCAACGAAAAAGAAACTAACTTCAGCGTCACCCTCATCATGAAGCGGAGTTCTAATTAGACACAGTCACGATGCTGAATGTTGATATCGCCGAAATATACGAGTCCTTCTTCCTATTTTATTCTGATTTCCAGTAACAGAATAAGAGAGGTGTGTTTCGTAGTTGGCTGACTGGGGGCGACATCTCCCGGTTTCCTCTCCTCATCTGCCCTCTAGTGATGAGATCTTATAAAGCCTGACAGTCTGACAGTTGGGTGCAACGCAGAGGTCATGTGTTTGGAGATCCTGCCCGCTGCGCACTCATCAGAGGAAGACATGCGCCACTTTCCGCACGTTAACCGAGAAAGCGCTGCTATTCATGTCCAGATAACGTACACACCAAGCTTACACAGAGTTTTGTCAACGAGATTGTGAAAAAAAAACGGAAGGTGAAATCAGGTCATATGAGAGGTGGTCTAATCTGAGGTCACTCAATAGGCTGTTTAAAGTACACAACATGGTGCGTAATGGATGTGCGTAAAGACACAAAGGTTGTTTTTTGCGCTTTTTTTCGCGCTTTTGGTGCCAGGGATCGAATTGGATCTTCGTCCAGTCAAGGAGAAACAGGCATGTGTCGCGGTCAGAATTGCAGGAACCGGTAGTTTCCGTTGCGTCAGCGCCTGGCAGTTGAGCGCATCAATAATAGGAAGGACCTTTGATTTTCCTCGTTGGCTTTTCTCTTAACTTAATCAGTTTTAATCAGTTTTCTAGCTTGATTAACTTTTCTTTTGGTTTGTTTGTTTTGATCCCATCCCCCAAAAGAAGCTTCCATTACTGTGGGGCAACATATGGCACAGGGGCTTATGAATCCGGAATCATCGCATTTGGCACGCTTTTGCGCGCACATGCACTCAGGTCCTCCACACTGTTTATGGTTCAGTGGCTCCCTAATTTGGAGGGGGAAGGACTTTTATTAACAAAGTTGAGATCAACAGCTTCTTTTAATTACAAACTGAATCCCAAAAACCCTCCGGTGGGTTTGAAATGCATGTTATCTTTTTAGAGAATCACCAAAATTACACCATTTATCAGAGCTAGAGACCGTAAAACTGAAAGGCTCGGTGGATTTTCAATTTTCCAACAGTCCCTGAAGTAATCGGCTGTGACGTTCACTTCTGTCACTAAAATTAACCAGATCAGAGTTTAAAGCCTTGATAATCCATCAAAATTACTTGTACATGTCTCATTTTAAAAAAAA